>NC_051061.1:10931912-11040413 GCF_904848185.1 Acanthopagrus latus
ACCTTACACAACAGTTCACCCCTCAGTCCCCCCTCCGTTTTCTTTCCCTTTTATTCTGACTTCTGTAGTCTTTGACACACACATAAAGTGAAAAGTCAATACGTCCTTTCAACCAAAAACCTCTTTCAGCTTACATACCCTTCCCTTCCCTCAATCCCCGTCTTAACCCCCTCTCCCCTCTGACACATCAGCATGACGTCCTCCTGTTCGCTCTAACCCTCTTGCGTTGCCCGCCTGCTCAGTTTGCTGCACCATGCCAGAGTGAGTCACATCATTAAAAATGCTGCAGCCTATAAGCCGACCTTGCCCACAGACCGTCGGGCCAAATAGCCAAAACAGTGCATCCCAGCCTCTGCATGTCACACAGGGTCGTGGGTGTGGCTCCGACCCATTCTGCCACCTCTTGCCCCCACCTCCACCCTCTCGCCCCAGGCACACTCCACCTCCTCTGATGCCTGTCTTCATCACCGCTGATCGAGTGACTGGACACTGTCAAGCAAGCCCTGGATCTTGCACTGCGGTTGCTATGACGTCAGACGGAGGCAGAGAGGGGCGGAGGGTGGATGCCAGGGGAGGAGGGAGGAGGGGGGGACAGACAGAGATCGAGAAACAAGGAGGAGGGTGGGAGGATGTGTGGGTGAGGGAGGAGAGGGGGAAGAAAGCTGCGATAAGGGAATATAGGAGAAAGAGCTAGTGTGTGTATGTGTGTGTGTGGCTGAGGCACAAGAGAAGCCAGTGATTGAGGGTAAGGTGGGGGGGTGGGGGAGAAATCAGTGGAACATAAAGTGAAAAAAAAAGAAGAGGGGGGAGAGCAGACGTGGGCTGCTCTGATGTATTGTTCATATAAGCAACAGAAAACCTCACAGCCTCTGTGCATGTGGGTGGCTATTTTATACAGCTCCCGAGCTTTGCGAGTGTTATTGACATGTTCATTGGATCTGATGAGAGAGCGCTGATCGATCCGAATGAATCAGCAGGTTTTACACCATCAGAAGACGAGCAGCGGGGAGAGCCACTTGTTCACGCCGAGCCGGGTCTTGCTGCTGCAGTGCTGCAGTCTCTCCTCGGGACGGGAGATGGCGCTGTTGCATCGCGTCACGCAAGCGTGCAGTTAACGGCGCGCAGCATGCGGGCCGCGTCTGAGTGGATTGGAATGTAAACGTGTGCCCGCGTGTGCGCATGCGTACGAGCGTGCATTGATGCGTATGAGAAGCGTCCGCATGTATCGGCGCTGTTCATGCGTGTTCATATTCCATGTGTATGCATGCGTCTTTGTGTCTGCTGTGCCATACATATGGCATCTTTTTTTCCCAGCGTGCATAATGAAATCACAGCGGGGGGCGTGACACTCTCCTATGTCCACATTAAAAAAGAATATATAATGTGGCCACAACCTGAACTTACTCGAAACCGCCGAGAACAATTAACCCTCCGCTGTTTAATCAGAGATGCATAGGGCGCCCCTTGAGCAACACGCGGCGCGCAGGTTTTATGTAACCTGCATGATGTGGCCCCCCGCCTCCAGGATAATTCACATCATTTATGCATATAAGGCCAGGATCGACTGAGCCAGGCCGGGTCTCCTGGGCTGGATCATGGGGCTTTAACGCAGCTGTTCCCCCGGTCTCAGCGGAGCTCTCCTGTGATGAGGGGGATTGAAGGTAAAGGGCAGGGGCTCTGAGGCCAGGCATTCCAGCAGCAAGTGATTTCTCCTGGGCACAGTGTCGGGAGTGGCTGCGCTGTCTATTTTTGGTTGCGTGTTATCTAAATTTACACTACGTGGCGGGGTGGCGCGCGTGCAGACATGCTGTCTACCGGTGTTACCAGTTTCACAAACAAAACACCTACATGGGAGGGAGAAAAATGATATCCATGCATGATTCTCAGTTTTTGAAGGTGCACCATGGAGTTCTTGGAGAAGAGAACGATCTTCATTGACTGATTTTGTTTGTGCCCAAACAGACTAAATAAACAAACTCTTCGTTCTCATGACTGAACAGTGTTTCTGGGGAGCTTATTTTCCTCTGAGGACAGCTTGTTTATTCAGTTATGAAGAGGATATTACTGTCTGAGTATGTGTAATAGCTCAATAGTATCTTAAATGTTAAAATGTCCGAGTTTGAATTTCTTATCCAAAACTACATAGTGCCCCTTTAACTATTCTTATTTCTGGGTCATTGGAAGGGCATGGGAGAGAGTGGGGGAAATGATTGGCAGGAGTCTCGTGCGTTTCTTTAATGTGCATCTATACAAATCCTCTCTTCCTCTACGTCCAAACAAGCCATTCGGGAAATGGCGTGCCGAGCTGCCTGAGGTAAGTGCGCACATCCAAACGCATTCACACACGCCGTGCGAGCTGATGCGATGTAAAGGAGGTGAGCGCGATGATGGATGCAAAGGTCAAGTGGGACCAGCAAAGTGAGTGTTGGAAGGAAGGGGAGGGGATGCTGGGTTAATGACGCAAGACATAAAATCCAGGGCCAAAGGAGGAGAGATAGTAATCACGAAGCCGCAGCACAATTTGTAGATGTTATTTTCACTGCAGCATATAAAGGAGCTGCATTAATACATCACCACAATAAAAAGCTTTGCATTTCCACCAGCACCACAGCGCTGCGAACAACATAAAAGGAAACTTGAAATCTGCAGTATGATAACAGAAAGGTTTGTGGCGTTCATCTCAGCAGTGGCTTGATTGATAAAACTGCAGAGTAACCGGCGCTTATGAAATGACAGTCACACCACGGTTGCCCTAACAAAAGGTTGGTGTCATGCGTTTTTTTTTTTTTACATGCATGTGGTCTGACTTCCTTATCAAAAGGAGGAGGAGGGGGTGCTGGTGGCACGACAGGTGGCTTCGTGACAACTTCAAGGCCACATTACTCTTCCCATTTTCAGCAACGGTGGGGAGATTCTGCGGCCGCGTTTGTGGCAACGAAACTGGAATATTAAAGCACAAGTTTGCCAAACAAATACAAATTCAGTCAATATGTGTTCACCCTGGTGCCATTTCAAAGGTAGGTGAAGTTTCGTAGTCCACAAAACAGTGATTTCAGTGCTAAAATGGGTGTAAAGCCAAATCATGATCTTTTCCTTTAGCACTGTTTTAAGTGTTAAAAGGTGATTCCTCACATTTTGCACATTAAAGTTTATTTACATGTATAGGGGACCACTGCGGCATGTTTGAAAAAAGCATCATAAAACTGTTTGTGGCTACAGAGAAAGCTCCATGTGATCTGGTTAACTGCCTTAAGTGACGTCACTCAGCAGCTAGACTGCCTTTTGGGTAATGTAGGTTAACCAGGTTTTGAAAAGAGAGAAGAATGCATGGAATGAAGAAGGCGCTGTCTGGTTCTGCCGTATTGATTTTTGGTTATTTGTTTTTAGACTGTCAGTAATCAGGTGGACTGCTTTTCAAAATATGGTGCCTTCACACAATGCAACTTAGCTGACTGACATCAGTGGAGGCAGTTTAGTAGCTTACATGCAGCATCCTCTGGAGTCACAAAGGGTTTTTTCACTACTTTTTTCGAATGAATTACCCTTCAACATAACATAACAATGCTAACGTTAGTTTCGGCGTCCGGGGTAATAGTGGACATTGTATCCAACAACAGTAGTTATCATCTTTACCGAGACATGTCCTTCATTCACAGTGAGAGGCTGTTTTTATAGCTATTATGTCACTTTGTTTGGTCCATCTGCTGCGACCATTTGCTGGGTGAGAGGCCAGTCATTATTGTCTTTGCGACAGACACAGATGAATGGATAATGTGCCTACATAAATCCCCCTGACCTCACCCCCACCCCCTTATTGTATTTATGACGGTCAACGCAGTGCTTGTTAACCCCTGGACCCCTTGCTCACCGTGTTATGTCTATGTGCACGCTCAGATTAACTCACAGCTGACAGCGTCGTCTAAAAATACCATGGATCATGATCCATTATAAACTAGCAGATTAGTGTACACACTCCTCAATATGGGTCATTCTTCAGTATGTCAATACGAGTGACAACCGCGACTATGAAAGACCTTAGAATGGGATTACATTTTCACTTGCTTATTGTGCAAAATTATAATAAATGTAAGCAATATGGAGACCCATACAGCCCCATCTCTCATCTTGGGAATCACTGTTCCTCAATAATTGTGAATTACGTCCTGTCGTGGCTGAGCTTGTTCTGCCGGCACTTGCATTATGATTCCCTCATGCTGCTCATTTAATGGAGAGGTGAAATGGAACATCGTACGAACTCCCGTTTGAGTATCAGGACAGCACGTGAGTGCTGTCAACCAGGCGTCTTGCAGAAGGTATTATTGTGCGTTGACTCATGTGTTGGGATTCATCTTGCACACATTTACCCCTTTACGCACCTATTTCCCTGTAATACTGGCACCACAAGCAGCACATTCAGCTGAGCATTAGAGGAATATTTCCTCTGAAAGCTGGGCCTTCACATCACGACTTTCTTTACTATTGTTCAGTTCATAAACACTTTCCAGCCGTCATTCTTTTGTATCCATTCATTAAAGCTTAGCAGCTGTGTCAATCATAACATTTCATTAGAAAAGACATTAGTAGTGGTTAAGTGCCCTGTGGCTGCATGTCTGCTTTGTACCGGGTGGAACACATTATTCAGAGATTGACTTTGCTTGGGCAGTCTTGGGACTTCAAAGGGCTTTAAGTAACAAGCAATCAACATGTATTGATACCTATTTTTATTCAGCATTTGTGAGCTGATCATGATGTGGTGTGAAAAATGTACCTTTTTTCCATCTCTCTCTGTTGCGGACAATTTGTTTAAGTTAGTAGCTGCCGCTGGACTGTGGGTTTCTTTGTGGAAGGACTCCATTAGTCCAAAGGATTTAGTCCATGGCAGCTAAAAAGCACACGACAGAGGTTCCACAGAGCCCCTTTAAGTGAAACAGCAAGAAGCATCTGAGCTTCTGACTGCAGAAAAAGACTTGCGATTGGCTAATTGCATCAGTTATGGAGATGGATTGAAACAGCCCCCACTGTAGCCCGTCATCAGCTCTCCCATTAGTCTCTGTTAAAGGAAGAGAAGAGGAAGAGAGAGCAGCGGACGCACAGGACAGTTGAGGTCTCTGTGAAAAAGAGAGTGGAGCAGAGATCATGACTTATGTGTACACATCTGTGTGTACAGCTACAGTATATGGTTTATATTTATCGCTAAGTGCTGGCTAAGAGGATAAAAGAACAGCGTGCCCTTGATCGACTGACTTAAACATGTCACAACTATTATAATAATGGGCCATGCACGGACTGCTCTGCATTGATAATAATGGCTGTAATCATACATTTGGTTTTGCTAAGAGTAGAGCCTTAATGAGTAAAAAGCAGAGAGGTCGAGTAAATGTAAGAGACGGACGATAAGTCAGTAATGCCGTTACAAGTTAAACAGGCAAATGGACGTGCGTGCGAGCATGCGCGAGTGTATGTGTGCGTGGTAGTGCAAACAGCAGATGGTCTTGCGGAAGAGTTCCTTCTGCTGCCGGCGCCTCGGCAGAACTGGTTTGATCGTTGGCGTCAGTTACGTAACGCATTCGATATACACGCGGATATTAAAGCAACAAGGTCAGAGTTCAGGGCGCACTGTCATGACGAAGCAGTATGTTCCGATTGTGAGCATACAATACCGCGTGCAACAGCAGCTGGAGTGTGTATGTAAAAGGATGAATCGGAATGCACCATTAGCTTGCTCCTGCGGGTTTCTAAAATCTTACGAACCCCATCTTTAGGCACACCTCAACCTTCTTTCTCTTTATCACACTCAGTCTGGGGATAATCATTGTCCCGTCTGATCTGTGACATCTGATGCTGCCACTGGATGCGACGAAATCCAACACAAGTGAAATGTGTCAACTTGAGACAAGTAACAACGGGTGTGACATCAACGCACGGAACAAACCAAGGCAATTTCATGTTTTCAAGGATACGTGCGAATGGCGCTTATTCGATGATTTACAAAGATAATAGAGGCTTAAACTCTCGCTCTCTCTGTAAAGGGTAACCTCTTCCTAGGGTATCTGTTAAAACTACCTCCTTCCTAGGGGATTTAATCGGATAGTCCCTGAACCTGTGCGTGCTCAGGCTGCACAATACTCTTAACACTTCACCTTGGTTTGGTTTTGAGAATTGGCTTGCATCAATGGCTTGTTTCATGCATAAGAAAATTCAGATACCAATGAGGTGTGCAAAAATGTACCTTTAGCTATACAGTGGGATCATTTTCTATTCCAAGCACCTCATCCTCTCACGCCAATTGCGGTTTAATGATAAATGGTGGAAATGTGAACGTTCACACCTTTAGCAGTAGTTACCCGTGGTGTCGGATGGGGATCTGTTGGCCTGCTATAGTGCAGATAAAAATCGGGAGCAGGAAGAGCACTCAGTGGTGGTAATCGCTGATAATAGGAATGAATGGGGTCCCCGTGGCCCTGATACTCATCGGCTGATACAGAAAGCGCTGTTTACTTCCTGTCAACACTCTAGCAGGTGATAAATGCTCACGGGCCTTTGCTCATGTTGGTGCATGTATACTTGAAAGAGAGAGAGAGAAATATCAGAGTGTGTCGAGAAGATATGCGCATGGAGATTTGCAGTCAGAAACGTCACCGGCATGTACCTTCATGTAGCTGGACAAGAGGTCGTGTTTATGTGTTAATGGGGTGTGAACGCGCGAGCCATTGACCCACTCTTGTTCGAGGGTAAGAGGTCACACATAATGCTTTCAGTCTGTTTTTTTTTTTGTTTTTTTTTTTTTCCCCCCCACAAAGCACAGGCAGCAGCTCGTAGATCACAGCCACATGTCGTGGAAATTAAACACTAATAGCCTAAAGAACAACAGCACTAACATCATCAAAAAGAAATAAAGAGACTAAAAAATGTGCCACCTAAGATTCGGTTAAAATGCTGCGCACAGTTTGGATGCTGGAATGTTACCACTGAGACTTCATTAAAGCCTGTTTGGAGTAAACAACTCCCGCGGGGGGTTATCCGAACCAAATGAGCAACATTAATGCCTCCAAGTTTTAAATAAGTCCGTCGGTACATAAAAATGAACGCAGCCAATGCGGAGGAAAACAGAAAAAAAAAAAACAGACACAATTTAATACCTAGATTTAGGTGCACGCGGGAACGCTCGCTGACAGGTTGGCACAAACGTGCAAATGTGTGAGCTGGAGGGCATGTTCATGAATATGTGCATTTGCTACACATGTAGCCTTTCAAACATCCCTCTCTGCACACACACATGTATCAGAGGGTGTCCAAGTGTACACAAGTTCTGAATAAAATCCATTAGTTTAAAACAAACGCAATCCAAAGACAATTAGTGGATATGCTAATCTAATACAGACACCGTTATCTTGTTGAGACGTAGGAAATAAGACAGTAGAAGAGATTAAAGAGCGGAGATAACGAAAAAAGAAACAAGAAACCTTGGCACAGATCAGGGGAGGTCGGAGGAAGAAGATAAGTCCATTTAAGGTGTTGTTTATATTCCCCCTGTATATCCTGCTCAGTGCTCTAAACTGTTGCATATCCCCAATTAAGTGAAAGTTTGGGAAATTAAGTTTACTCCATCCTTATTATCCTTATATATTTGTTTGCTATTAGACCGTGTTTCCAAGGTTCCTCTGGGGCAGAACTGAAAGCACTGCAGAGCAGCGCCACTGATTACTGGTTTAAAAAAATCCATAGGCTGGTCCTGTGACAGGTGCCTCGAAAGTAATTTTGTTCAGACAGAGATGAATCAAGAGAATTAAAGGTTTCAAAATGTAAGCACACTGTTTTTACTATCTCAAGCGAATTAACATCCCCGACCATGTTTAGAGGCAGCTAACTAGCTAATTTAGCTGGCTTGCTTGCTAAAGTTGCATTCATTGTGCCTTAAGTACCTCAGTAGCCCAGGCTGGTATTTGTCCTAAAAGCGCACTCTGGCCCCTTTTTTATTTAAGCCACTATTAATGGCTTTCTTTGTTATTTGATAATAGTTGGTGATACTGAAAACAATTATCCTGGAAAAGGTTTGTATTTTCCATTTAATTTCAAATGAGGAACAATAATAAAAAAATAAACGGGATACCATGTGGCAGCACGTGCATTGTATTAAGATGTTAAGAAGAAAAGAGATGTTACCTATCCTATATATTTTTCAATTACTGACAAATGGGGAAAACTGTCATTCATGCAGGCACATTTAACAGTAGTGTAGCTTCACTCTGGAAGCATTTGTCTGTAACAGCTGGCTCTCTGAGATTCAGATTTGCCAATTTTTCTTCTGATCTGTTCAGCTGGTCAGAGTGAGTGGGGGGGATCTCTGAACAGCTACCTTCAATTCAAATTCAAACCACAGGAGACAACGAGAAGACCAGGAGGCAGAAGACGAAGGAGGTGTAGGTTGAGATGGAGGAGATGGAAGAGGACGAATACACATAAATATTTCGATACCAAACACTAAAAACTGAAATCTTAACAGACCTGTTCAAGAAGAGTTTTTACCTTTATCAACTCAATTCTGGGAAGGCTAGAACACCTTCTTCATTTCTCTTCAGCCTCTTGCAAAACTACCCATTCTAATTAGGGTCTGTGTGTGTGCCCATTCATAATTGTGCATGTTTATGAGAGAAACAGAGCAGTGAGCTCTGAGCCAGTGGATTTATTTATTGCTTTGAAATGGCCTTTTCATTTCCTCCATCACTCTCTGTGTGTTGCAGGGGCTGCAAATTGAATCACCAACATAAAGTCCAGAAACCACAACGTCTCAACATTTACACGGCCTGTGTACGCGCTTGCATGCGCGCGTGCCTTTGCTTGTTCTCATGTGATGACTCGTGTGATTACGGACGGCACAGGATACCGTGTTTACTCACCTTGAAATATTGTTGCCGTTTAAAAGTGAACTGTGTTCCCAACGTGTAGTGATATTATCTAATTAGGGTGGAGCCAGGACATTCAACGTAGACTGCTGGAACAGGTGTTGCCAGCAGCTGTCTGCGAGGCGGTGGTATTTCAGTTATTTATTTTGTAGCTTGTTTGCTCTTAATTCCTTTTCATGAGACTTTTTTTTCCATGTTTCAACATTTCTGACACTTTTCCAATTCGGCATCTTTTTTTTTTTTTTTCCGCTTACCTGTAGTCCCACGTTTATCTAGAATTACTAACAGTAATGCCACTGTATGTTAAAGTAACACATTCTGGTGATCTAGTTTCACACGGGACACGGACAGCGTGCTATTGGGTCCAAGTTCTGGGTTTGCTTGACCCATCCACCCTCCTCCCACACTACCACCACCTTCCACTCAGTCACTCTTATACTACATCACCTAACTCCCTCCAAGTAAATGTAAATAATAATAACAACAACAGACATATTAATACTACTACTACTACTAATCATAATAATACTGCCATTTTTTCTCGAGAGGACAGACCACATACAATCACCTAAAGTGACCTGGCTTATGTAAAGATTAAAACATGTCTGTCATCCTTTCTGAGCCATATTCCATATCCCGTATTATAAAGTTGATAATGCATGTGTGTATGCATAAGCTACATGTATCTGAAGTTCTTTCTTTTCCACATCAGACCCTACTATAGGTTTCATTGTCATCAAAAGGCTCTCACTGCTTACCCAGCTGCCAGCCTCTCTGCACTCAAGTGCCTGTCACATCAAATCGCATTGACTAGTTGAAATGGCTTTCCATAACCCACGTTGCAGGGGGTCAGTATAATTAGTTTACCAACTCAAGAGCTTAGACTGATCGCCAGAGCTCATGTAGTGAATGCAATCACCGCATTGCATTTTCTCTGTTCACACACTGTTCACTTCCTCTGCACTCCCCCCCCCCCCCGTTTATTCAATTCAAAGCCTTGCGAGGCGTTGATATGATTGTATAACAGAATGCAAGTGTAAAGAGTGGAAAAGGAAAAGAGGGAGCCCGTTTGCGCTGTTCCTGGAATATGAGCTATGTCTGAAAATTTGCTCTTGTTTTTCACTTTCTTGTCCGTGAGACATTAGGGCCACCGCTTCCTCTCTCTAGCAGTCCGAACACGCTTCGTCATGGCAGCGGTGTGCGCTACCTGGGTTTGATCAAATATTTAAGATATTCCATTTACCTCACTCCTCCTTGAAACCTCTGCACTGGAAATCAAATATTGAGAGTCTGTGTTTTAATAAAAAAAAAGGCCGGCTCGCTGCACACGCGCGGGCCACATGCGGCGACATGCATGTACAGTCGCGCGCACGCAAAAAACTACACAGGCAAACCCTTATATCACACACGCCTGATTAAAATGTGTTATGAAACGCAGACTTTCTTTCTCAGTAGACATAATATCCCCCCGGTTAATTCTGCGAGTGTGGACAATTTGATGAAGAAGAGGTCGACCTCCAGCCCCTGATTACATTCGTGGCTCTGCATGTCGCCTATAGAGCCCACAGGGATCAGAACAGCAGGGGGGTGCACAGCTACCCTTTGATATTTGCTGACATGTATGTGTGCACTGCATGTGTGAGTGTGTGTGCGTGTGTTAAAGAATTCAATGATGCCACACACTCTTTAGGCATTACTGTACATCAGAAGCACATGTGACGTGAACCCCTCCGACTGCTTTTCCGGACACTGGACACGTCGAGCCTGGAAAGACTTGGGTTCAGCGGAGAAGTTGGTACAGTGATATGATTACCGCAGACACTTTAAATCTAAACTGCTCTACTTCCTGGCAGTTCAGCCTTTTGTCCTTTGTCAGCTCAGAGCTGCTGGACATTTGATTAACTTGTCCTCCGCATGAACCTCCCTGAAAAATCCCACGGCTTTGCTTGCAGTCAGGGACTTCTTTGTGATGCATTTATGCCAAATCATTGGTGCGTCCCCCCCGAAAATGTTTCCCCCTATTATTTACAACAACACACAATATTTGTGTTTCCGGAGTGCATTATTAAATATGGTCCCGCTTTCTCCTGAATGCTGTGTATTTGCTATTTTTCATGCTTTGACTTTCGAATTCTATGCAAATTTGTGGCAGCCCAGCGGTGCAGTGATTTGCTCTTTAGAGTAGGAAGGTCCTCACTGTGCCTGTGTGGGTTCATAGACATGCAGGTCAGGTTGGTCGGCTACCATAATTGCCTGTGGGTGTGAATGTGTGTGTAAATGATAAACTATCTGTATGTGTCAGCCCTGTGATTTATGCAGCTCACAATTCGGGTTTGCATGGACATGTGGATGTGATTCTCCCTCCAACACCTGATACATTCCCCTCGCACCCAGAATCTCTCCGGTGCAGCTTGCGTGTTTGTTAACGCTCCTCCTCTCTCTTTGTAACTTTAAAGATTACACTTATTAGTTCCATTCCTGTCCAGTGAAAACCAAAACCAAGATTCAAATTAGAATTTCTCTGATAAACTGAAGAATTAAGTATTCCTTTGTGGGCTGAGAAAAACCACCTTCTTCATAAGCTAAAAAAAAAAACTGGGTCGCACTTTATTTTACAGTACATTAATATGACGTGACAGGCTGTACTTTGTATCAAATTAGACAAAAACAATGCGCTTATAAGATGTAACAAGTCGCACTTTCTATCAAATTAGACAACTAGAAATACTGTAATCTTAGATAGTAAACACGAAAAGTTATACTGTAATTAGACACCATAAAGCCTACCCAAATTATTCTGAACCGCAGAAACCATCAGAAACCGCATATAAAGTCTTATTACTTAAAATATAGGCTACTATACTTCCACAAGTATACCAGATTTTATTGTAATTACTAACAAAATCGGAGATCCTAATGCACTATTAGACACCATTTTACAAGATCTTAGTCTAATTAAAAATCACACATTGTCATATCAGATCCAAAATATGCTAGTTAGACACTATTCTACCCTCACTGACAAGTTATGCATTTAATGCTACTAACATCAGCCTATAGCTTAATTAGACGAATGCACTGCCATATTGTATCGGGCATGGCCTTTGCAATAGTCAGACAAAACACATTTATTTGGTGTATTTTATTAAAATTGGTGATTAAGGCAGCTGTTGTGTTCTCAGACTCTTGATATGGATGTTAGCATCCATAGCATCCAGCTGTCAGCTGTCAGTGTTGCTACGCTCCACCATCAGTAGGTGTCTCCTTGCTGTGTAGAGTAGAAAAGATTGCAGAATGATGTACAAAGAAGAAGAGCGTAGAACAGGTAGAGCCGAGCGAGTGCAGATGACCCCCCACACCCAATTCTTGAGTTTAAGGAATCACCTAGTTTTTATACTAGTTTTTTTTTTTTTAGTCCCATCGGTATTGAATGCGAAGTTGTTGCTTGTCGTGGAGTAGTTTCACAGTGTTCGTTAGTATTGGCATCATGTTGTGGTGCATTAGCGGCGTGACGCAACATGAAGCGACGTCTCTCAGTGACGCGCGTGTTGCTTCGGTGCCGACCTGTTGCTGTGCGCGCCGCCAGCGAGAAAAAAAAAAGGAACGGGTGTTCAATATTTATGCTGCGCTGTTGTGTCAGTGTGTGTACGGATTAATATTTCAGGAAGCTAATAACACAGCTGTCACCGCCCTTCTGACACTAAGATCCTCTGTAACAGATCTCGCGTTTTTCCCTTCCCTCTCCTCCTCCTCGTCTCTCGTCGATGCCGGCCCCGTCATAGTGTCTCTGGTTGGCTCTCGGCGCAGATTCGAGTGTCACTCCTCCTGCCTCTCTGCTCTCTTCCAGCCATTTGTCCGTGCCCGCTGGCCTCCACCCCTTTCTCTTTCTGTCTCTCCAGTCAACCGTGCCCTTCTCCCTCATTTTTCTCAATCTCTGCTCATCCCTCCATTCACCTCTGTTCCCCCCTGCTCGCCAGCCCCGTCTGCCCACTTTCTGTCCTCGTTTTCTCCACCTGATAACAAGCAGGGCAGTGCAATGCTATGCTTCGCTGGCTCCCCTCCCTGCTGCACATGAGGAATGTGAATGGTGTAGGGAGCAACCCGGGAGGGGCACATACACACACACACACACACGTATAATATATATATGTATATACACACTACTGGAAAATATTTGATTTATCCATTTTCACCATGAGTCATCAGCCTGGTGAGAGTCTGGGAGCCGCTATGAAGTAATGAAATTTAAAGCTGTCTTTCACTAGCTAGCTTCACTTTCAATAGGAGTGCTGAAGCAGCAAGTCATGGATATGAATAATGCCATAATTCATGCCCACATCATTAATTTTTCTGCCTTGCCAGCTCCGGAACCCTGTGAAATGTTTTGCATAGATCAAGTCTGCTCTGTTGCCCTTGTGGTACTCTAATAAAGTTATGTGGAAATATAAACTTTGTACAAGGGGAAGTGCGGAGAGATTTTGACGCGTGGTAGGTGCAAAACAAAGTCCGGGTCAAGTCGGTTTGAGGGGGAGGTTTCGATGGTTTCAGCCCTTGGTTGATTTGGTGATATGTGTGGTCACTGGTCGGAATTTTGGGAGCAGCAAACGAACAGTGATCGTATTGATGAAGAATCCGGTAATAATTAGCCTTTTAATGTTCTCCTGTGAGCACCTATGGTCTGATCGCAGCACACGGCGTGAGTCAGCAAAGGGCACAGTGAAAGTTGTCCGTTACCTCGCTGAGTAGTTGGAGGTGTGCAGCCTGACAACTGCAGCTCTTTGTCAAAGAACCAGCGATGTCACCTGCGTCTCGCAAAAAATGCAAATGGCACTGGTGAAGAGGCAGATTTGAGAATTAAGGAGAAACTGCGGTAAATGATTGAAATCATGGATAGTATGGCAACAGGGTAGAGGGGGTATCCCTTTATTTTTCCATCTCCTGGTTCACTTCAGCCAATCAGAGTGATTTCCCTCACTGACAGGCTTAAACGCCAACATGCTCAGTTGGCCAGATAGCCGCCGCCGCCGGTGGTCGACTGGTGCCAACAGCTGGCACACTGCAAAAGCTTAATCCACAGGCGCTGACCAACGTTGGCCCTAACAGCTCACTTTGGCTACGTCTTCTTGTTCATTACTCTCCGCAATATTTCAAACTGATCTGCCGTCAAATGATGACAAAAATGACCACTGTCTTGCTTTGTAGACTTTTGCTTACGGACGCTTTGCATTTTTTGCAGCTATTTCCTAAAAAAAAAAAAAGTCAACTCAGTTTCCCCCCTTGTTAAATGCTGTCAGCGTTCACATTGCATTAGGAGTGACTTACTACCGCATTTTCTACAAGGTCATTTATTTGTCATTATACAACACAGGGTTGCATGACAGTATGGAAGTTTGTGAACTCCTTCATGCTACACAAATGACAGAACATATACACAGTAATTAATACAGAAAAATACACACAAACAGTCAGCATCAGGGTGAGTGTAAACAGCAGCAGCGGGTTGGTGATGATAACGTGGTCGGAATCTTCATGTCAGAAGTTCGACATCTGTGAACCACTGCCTCGGATCTCAATGAATGATTAATGAGGGCTTCTTTAGGAGCTATGTCGTAAACAATGGTGAGTCATTAGAGAACAGACTGGGAGATACTATGCTAATGCTAGATAAATCAATGAATCTGAATAGTAGTTGTTGTAGTGTGTTGTTAGTGACCTATTTGTGATGAAATCATCGCTTATCTTTACGAAAGAGTCAAACAACATACTGAGTAGTTAACAGTCCCTCATTACTTCATTATTATGATGAGTATGTTTTTTTCTTCTGGGGAATTTACATTAAGTTACTTAATAAGCAGTAGGAGGATTATCAAAACACATCATCCTCATTTACAGACCGAATACATATTAATATTCACATCCAAGTCAAAGGCTGTTCCGTAGCATTGGTGATGCTGGGCTTGATGTAATGAATACATGTATTAAGATGAACATGCAGCAGTGTGACTAGATTTATAGTTCTGACCATTGGCTGTGTGGAAAAAAAAGGCACATTTAACGTATTTAGCGTATCCAAACATTTACACAACACAAGTCAAAAACATCGGTTCAGTGAAAGCAATGAAAAGCAAGTATTTTATCTGACGATGTATCTAAATATATTAAATTTGGATCAAAGTAGCTGAGCAGTAGTGGCAAGTAGTTAGCATTTCTGCTAACAACAAACCATGCCAAAGCTAAACTACCATACATGTGACTCTGCTAGCATAGTTTTCTGTCTGAAGACCTGCAGCTGCCGAGAGTATCACTATTTGAGCATTAGAGCTTATAAGTGATTGTTTTTAAATAGATTTAAAATAAGTAGCCTAATATTTGTATTACAGTATAAAATGCTAAAGGAAGTTGCCACAGGTCTGTGCAAATGGTGCATTTTCTAAAGCATAATTCGCTATTAATAATCCAAAACTAATTTTGGATTTCCAAATGGGAAAATCTTTATAAAAAATAAAATAAAAACCACTTAGCCTGAAGGCTATTCCACTGTTATAGCAACAGTTACACACAGAAATCAAAATATTAGCCTTGATTCTATTAGTAAAGTCTAATTAAGTCTATTAAAACTCCATCTGATTTGTATACTTTAATAAAGCCAACAATCAGAGACATCGTATTAAGCCAGTTCTTGTCAGCCCGGAAACAGATCGTTGCTCTGAAATGGAAATGTGTTAGCTATTGGATTACCATAATGCAATCAACTCACGAACCACACATTGGTCTGATTAACAGCAGGAGTCTTGGAACCTCATCTCATTACAGAATAAACGATAACAAAACAAAAATTCTCCACGGTGCGGACGCAGCACTCCTGCTGTTACCTTGAAGTCGAAATGCCCTGCTAGAAGAGAGCAAAAGGCACTGCGGGTGACTAATTAAAAACACATTAATCATAACTTTGGCTTCATTTATGACTAATTAATCTTCCGCCCCAGGAAGAAACCCGTGACGAAAACCACAAGAAAGAACGTGGACACAGTTCAGGCGTTGGGTCGCCCAGTTTTGGATGGAACTGTAAAAATTGCTGAATGGAGATGACGGTTGTGTTTGTGTGGATGTTGACCTATCACATTAGGAGCTTCTGAGCTCGCTTGGAGCCACTCAGTTTAAAAAAAAAAAAAGGATTCGCCAACCATTCCGACTGTATCTTGTTGAGTGAATCATAATGGTTAGAAGCCATTGGCAGGATGGTGGTGTGAAGAGGGCAGGCTTTCAGCTGCTCGGCCACTTCATGGCTGCATGACAGGAAACATCCTCTTTGCTTCAGTGTTACTGAGCTGATGGCGAACTTTGAGCGCCAATGAAAAACATTTCCAAAGACGGATCAAACCAATGTCACTGGTTTGATAAACAAACAAACAAACCAACAAAAAGGCAATTCTGTCCAACTGTTTTATACTAATTCCTCATCTTTTTGTGACGAGGTTGGAGAAAAGGGAGGACGGAGCCAGTTAGCAGCGACTGAAAGCTGCAGCGTGATAAAAAAGAGGTGGGAATGTAACAACGTATGGCTTGGTGACAGGTCAAGAGATGGAGTGTATGAGCGATAAACAAGAAAATGTATGGAAGTGTGCAGAAGGAGCTGCCGGAGGAGCGAGCGAGCCAAGAAGAACACAGCAAAGAGAATGAGGGAGCAGCGATGGAAGAGAAGAGGGGGGAAGCTCCTCTGGGGTGTAATTATAAGTCTCTGAATCCAGTTCGCCGTTGACCGCCAGAACATGAGAGAGAAGAAGAAGGAGAAGAAGAAGAAGGGAGAGATGTGCAAGAGCAACGAGAGGAGAGAGCAGAACACAAGGGACGGGAGTCCCTCAGCGAGAGGAAACAAAGAAAAAAGGGAGGAGGAGCGAGCAAGGACAGCGGAATAAAAGGAAATTGCTAACTACGGCCGAGTAAAGAAACATGGCACGGATGAGGAGAGGTGTGGAAACTGAACGGCAAGAGAACGGGAGGTGGAGAGAGTAAAGGAGGGAATGTGAGCGTGGACAGAGGGATTGGGCGGTTGAGTAAATTCTCACTGTTCAACATTTTCATTCTGTGTTACCATGAGATGTTCTTACCTTTCCAATTTTATTTTTTATTGTTATTTCTAAAGGTTTCCTCTCCTTAACACAAACTTAAGACAAATACATAGTTCACCCCAAGTCCCAAAGTGGAGCGGCAGGCTTTGAAGCCACCTTTCGTAGTGGCCGAGCCGTTAATCACAACGTCACTCGATGCACCAGGGCCTAAAAAGACGTCTCCCCATGAGCTTGCATTGGAAATGAAGCAGCTGTAAATGGTGGATACATTTTTTTCGGAGGGTCACAGCCCAACAGCCACCGAGCAGCTTTCCTAGAGATGAACGGGGCACCAGCTCGAATGCTGTAACCAGGTAGTAGCTGTTGGATCAATGGGGCAGCAAATCGGAAAGAAACCCTCTCGTGGCTGCAGACATCTCTGCTCTTCTGGAGGAAGTCCATCACTGCTGCCTTAGTAAGAGGAATAAGACATGACTACAGCACCTCGTATTTTATGCTTCGCTCTATCTTGGGAGATCGTATGTGAATGTAGGCCACACACTGAATGCTACAAGTAATATTGTCCGCCGCGACAGCCGTCTACCGTGAGGATGACTCTGTCTTCGTCCGACAAACCCACTGACTTTTAGTGAACCGGTGTTTTTCTTGGTGGAGGACAGGCCTTGTAGAGAGAGCCAGAGAGACAAGCAGACATTGCTATGTTCTCCTGGGCTGTCATGAGACTCTGGTGTCAGCGCCCCAAAAGACAGAAGCACCCGTGACATCTGTCTTCCTCGTCTATGTCGTGCGGTGGTGAAAAAGCAAAAGCTTTGTGCCTTTTTTTTTTTTTTTTTTCTTCCAGGCGCTTTCAGTTTTACTGCTTTCTTTTTTAGGACGAGTTGCTCTCATCTGTCCAGACGGATAAAGAGAATGATTTTGATCCAATCTTTTAAACAGAGGGTACTTTTAGCTTTATTTTATTTCTGCTTTTTTTGCTTATACATTGCAGGATGATGAGAAAGAGTCTGAAAAGGTTTTTTTTTTTTTTTTTTTTTAACTGCACTTTTTAAGAAATTGAGATGCGGTCAAATCAACAAATGGTGGTTTGAAGAGCCTTGGCTATGATCGACTGTTACAGGAAGAGAGAACCTGTTTAGTGCTGGTACACAAACATGCACATAAAGTAAATATTTCATTAAGAAGAGCTTTAGTCGAAGGGCCGCACACGTATTTGCTCTACCTCTGCTGAGCTTGAGGCGCAGAAACCCTGGAGAAGCCTACCAACTGGTTTCAGACTTAAGTCAATATGTAAAAAAGATTTCGGCGTGCGAGGCCGCGGACGATCTGCATAGCGCAACGTAACAGATTTCTGAAATGACGTGCCTTTGAATCTGGCGCGTGCCTTTGAAAAAGCTTCTCTTGGGATTTGCCGGCTCCCACAGGACAGAGGAGAAAAAGCCCACAGAGCATCACTCTGAAACGCAGCACTGATCCTATTACGGCTGACACGAGTGACACACGCCACTGATATATGAGGACCAACAACCTGTTAATTGTTTTATCTGACATTTGGCCGCAGAGGGCTTTGAATGAGGATGCTAATATAACCCCCTGTTAACTCCATCATCAAACAGACTCCTGAACCTGATATTATGTCTGATTGTAGAGCACTTTCACTCAAACCCCCGAGACCATTACTGATGATGACAATTTAGCTCCAGTTCAGCAAGATGAATTGAAGCATGAGGACGATCTGAACAGTCACCGTAATTGACGCTGACAGTCGTAGGATGACTGTGCGTTGGGTGCTGTTTCCGTTCCCGAAAGGAGGTTTGGTGCTGCGAGCGCTTGGCTGCATGGGCTTGCTGCTGATGCCGAGATCCCTCGGGTGCTGTGGTGAGTCAGGTTCCCTGTCGCAATGCATTCGCTACGACGCAGATGTGCTCCGGGGAGTCCATGACTGATCCTCCCGCCCTGCAGCGCGCCGCTCGTGTGTGTGTGCGTGCGCGGCTGCGTGTCTTAGGCGGGGTAAGAGTGTACGCATGGCGTGTGTCCTGTGAACTCGAAACCACAAGAAAGACTTAAGAGCTCCTCGCTGATGTCAAATACCTTGACCCAGTGGGCACATGGCAAACACTCAGCCTACGTGTGGTGTGTGTGTGTGTGTCTCTGGACAAACAGAATGACTGTGACAGTTCGCCTTGGCTGCAA
This sequence comes from Acanthopagrus latus, assembly GCF_904848185.1. Classification (NCBI taxonomy): domain Eukaryota; kingdom Metazoa; phylum Chordata; class Actinopteri; order Spariformes; family Sparidae; genus Acanthopagrus; species Acanthopagrus latus. Next base: position 10,951,075 of record NC_051061.1, read on the forward strand.
TATGTTAAATGTCACTGCATTGTGTGTACATATTGACTGCCAGCGCAATCAAGTGCCGTCTGCTCTATGTGGCTCAGTAATGCAGCGCTAGTGCTTGCTGTGTTTGATGCACGCACGCTCATTGGCTTATATGCATAATGGGATTGTGGCATCGATAGCAGTGATTGATGAAGCACCCTGCTCCACTGATTGCCAAGGACAACCCCCCCGGTGAGTGATGGGTGCACCCTTGATGGCTTGTCAGGTAATGAATGCATGAATGTGATGCAAATGTCAAAAATTCACAGATTTTTTTGACCGGAATGGAAAAATGAAATGAGAAATAATTGTCAAATTAACTTAGACGCGTAATGTAATCCGGATCAGAAATTGTATCTGTGGTCCCCACTAATACACGATCCTAGGAACGTTTGTTATTCTGGACACACACACACACGTGCGCGCACACACACACAGTCATTTTGGTGTGACATGATGTAATATCCATATGACATGATATATGGTATCTGCAGACTCAATAGGTCCACGCTCACCACAGAGCTTCGCGCGCCATCGGTCTTCATATATCTCCGAGCGTTTTTCTGCCCTCTGCGCTGAGCCACAGAGGTTAAATTAAAACCAACACTAGACACAGAGCAGCCCGTCCTTATGCCTCCCCATCTCCTCTCACGCTCACGGCTCCCGCAATTTACAGTCCTCAATCTGTTCCCATTTCATTTCCCACATGTTTCATCTCCTTTTATATAGACTGCTGTCCAACGTACAGTATATCTTCTAGCAGGTATCTGTGTTTGCACTGATACACACCCTAGAATGTGCTCATACTAATTCTTCAAAGGAATGTTTAGACCTTCGCTGTGCACCACACTTTGGGACTGTAATTAATATGTTTAGTTGTATGGAATGTAAAATGGAATTAAATGTGTACTTGCTAGCTAGCTGTTATCAAACGTAGAATAGTCTTAGAGGTTGTGAAAAAAATGATTTAGAAGAATAAAAGTCTTTCTTATCTGGAAACTTTTCACTCATTGGCATTCAAAGCAGGTCTGTGGACCAATATCCAAAATTGGCTTAAGTCACTCAACCCTCATTTTGAATTTACACCGTTAAACATTAGATTCGGCATTCTGAGTGGAAAGATAAGATATTAAATACAATTATTCTGTTAGGTGACATATTCATAGTTGAAGCTCAATCAAGAACCAATGAATTTTAATTTGTACGTTTTTAAAAAATTTATTGGGAGGAAGATTGTTACAAGGTAGCAGGATAATTGCTACTTACCTTTACAAATCAGCACAACACAATATAAAATGGGAGAAATGTGCTACTCTGGTGAAGAGTGGGACTGTATAAAAATGAAATATGTTTTACAATTGTGTTACAGTTTTTAACTTTTTTTTTTTCATTTTAGTGATGAACTACGGATGTCAACTTAATTATATGAATTACTAAAAGGATTCAACTCAATTTCTCCATTTATTTCTGATTTCTTTTCACCTTTTTTCTTACTTTTCTTTGTGCCCAACTTTCTTTTTGTTCTTTCATGGGGATATGTTGTGTGTGTATAATTGATTGTGCATGTATCAAATTCAATAAAAGTGTTGAAACAAAATTCAATTATTCATAGGTGAAAAACATCTGTTCACCTGTGAAAATGTCAACCGCATCTAAATGTGTGTGAAAATGTGGAATTCACTTGAGGATGGAGGGAAAATGTTTAATTCAATTTATTTAATTTAAATTTTTTTCCCCCCAGTATGCAACAAAAGCCTCACTGTTTGATAGTCTGATATTCTTTTTTATTTGTTACGTGATGGGTGTGTTGCATTAATGGTTTTGACAACATGTGTCGGTGCACCTGTAGATGAACTCTGACAGCAGCGTTAATTAAAAAGTTAATTTGACACGACAGAAACAAACCACTGGACTTTAGATGCAGTTGCTTGATTTACTTTGCAGTCCTTGTAAATGATGCATCGCTGAACCACACTCCTTTTAGCTAATCAGCACCGTTTGAACATTGAAAATCACTACACTGAACTTCTGAACTAAATCTTTTTCTCCTTTCACTCCTGACACTCGGATGCTTTAGATGAGTCCGTGTCATCTTGCATCTTGTCATGTTTTTGCCATTACTGACACCAGGATTGCACACAGCTATGATTTATAAACTGCAGTTGGAAAACATGGCTCTTACATGCTAATCTTGGATCCTTAAATTCATTTCCTTCCATTATACTTTGTGTCTGTCATATTGTTGACAGTGCGGGTCTCAGGAGCCCGGTGTCAGCTCCTCCCGTCACATGCAATAAAACACTAGCTACAAGCATCCAGTCTGGTTTGCCGGTCAGAAATACTTCCCTTCATTAATAGTTTCAAGATGGTGGAAGTGAAAATGTCCGCTATTACGAAGCTAAGCCCTAATTATTTGCAACGTATAAACTGCGACCAACTCTGTCCAACCCTTGGGCTTTTACATTTTTAAACCAGTAGATGATTTACACGTGTGGAAATGGGAAGTTTGCATCGGTAAGTTAGAAACGCAGTGACTCAGTTCAGGCAGCCCATTACATTGGGCCTGAATTATTGAAGCATTCTGTGCAATCACTGTCCAAATAAGCTATGTTTATAGCAACGGTAATGGATTTTCACATTAGATGTGAAATCAATGTGACAGTGTGAAAGGGGTCAGTGGTAAACCAGGGAAATCAAACCACCAACCATCCAACTGGTGGATGATCCCCCCTAACTCCTGAGCTGCAGCTACCCCAAGTTCATCATGTCAACATAAAGTTCCCATGAAGTCAAGTTTTTTTCACATATATCTTGCCTAATGTTTCACTTACACAACAGTATCATGCCAAACGACGGGAACACATTTGTTTCGTAGCTATTTTTTTTTTTTTTTTTTTTACTGTTGCTGGTTGCTGTAAACATCAATCAATATCTGCGACAACTCCCTCCCTAACAGCCAATTTCTACAGGAAACACTTCATTATGTTGAAGCAAACAGCACTCATGGGAACTTTAAAAGCTAATTAATTGTAAATGTTCCGTTCATGCAATCCGAAGAAGTCCGTCATTGCACGATTAACCCCAGAAAAAAATTCACAATGCTGTCAAATGAAAAGAGAGCGTGCGCCAATTAAACCTTTCCCCCATAAAAATTCTGCTCAGGGATTCCCATCCAGTCTGACAACTGCATATTCATGACCACAGCCAGAGAATAAGTCACCAACATTCCCACGTAATCCTCCCATGCTCTCCCACCCCTGCCCTCTCTGTTTGCCTGTAGAGAATCCACCCAAGTAGTAAATTGTCTCTCGGGAAATGCTTATCAGATAAGTGAAGGAGTGTCGGGGTGAAGGAGATAAGCGGGAGGAAGGAATCGCGTAGAGGAGTTTGACGGTTTGGTGACCTCCATGTCGCACCTATGTCTCCCGAATCCCGGTTTACATTTGCTGTTCTTTATCTTGATGCTGCATCCCTGCTCCTTCAACCAGCTTATTGATCCAAGCAGATATACCCATGGTGCGACGTAGGCCGAGACTGAGGACCCGAGTGATTGAGGAGACAGGAGACTGACGTCGCTGCTCTCCTCTGGATTTTACTAAAGGTGCGTGGGAGGAATGAAAGTACAGACAAACTCTCAAAAGAAGGCCAGCCAAGACACGAACTCTGTCTGGAGGCCGAGGACTTGAAATGAGGCATGGCGTGCTCATTTTCAGTTCCAAAATTTCATTTTGGGGTCACTGCTAAGATAAGTCTACTTGCTTCAGTGTTCAAAAAAACACATCAGTTCTCTCATGCTGTCTCCCTCTGTCTGAAATGCTCGGTTTTAGATCCTGTCTCTTTAAAGCGCCCCCCCCCGGAATACCCAGTCTCCTCTGATAGGTCAGTTCACACACGCCTGACCCATCACCGCTAACAACAACCTGTGCTAAATTAGTTTTTATGCACCAAACTAGGCATAAATGACGCAAAGGACTTTGTCCCTTTAAACTTCAAACTCTTTTACACACACCAGAACCTATACAACACACTGAAGGAAAGGAAATAACCCAAAAAAGTACAATGAGTTTCCTTCAAGGAAACTGAGGAGCTGATTGAGCAGGGCGATGATCCAGCTCACATCCAGGGAGGCAGGTATTGACCCCCGAAGGCTCTACAAGAAGATCAGAGTGTTGCTTTCGTATGAACTAGGTTATCGGTGTGAAAGCACATTTATTACAGTAGGTTTCACATTCCAGTATGAAGTCGACATAGAGAAATATCAATAATCTCAAAAACAATATATAGATTAAGAAAAACTGTTTCTCGCAGACTTTGATTTGTTTTGTTTTTTTGCATCATCACACTTGGTGCTGTCAGGTGATGACCGTGTGCATGTGGGTGGCTTTGTTTTCTGCTCTTATTGTGTTATTGATCCACAACGAAATGCAAACTCTGTTAAACACTTCCAATCCCCGTTTCGTCGTGTCCCGGAGCCAGCTCAAACATTTACTCGGCCAAAAGCACCGGATGAGTAAAGCCGCTCAGTATCACACACAATCTGTTCGAGTGTGATGATAAATGATATATTAAAAAATTACTGTGTTTAGAATTCTGGATGACGTTTAGCCTTTGACTGCTGTCTGTTAAAAGCCGAGGAGGCAGAGATCGAGAGCATATCACATTTGTGTGCTGTTCCGTGTCAGAGCGTGTGTGTGTGCGTACGCCCACGCGTGCGCACGTGCCTCGGTCTAATTACAGTGCACGGGAGCTGAAACCTTTACAATGCCCCTTCAACAGTGTAAATTATCATAATCATGTTTTTCTGAGTAGTCTGACTTCTTTCTCTCCCCCACTCTGCCCTCTCTTTCATCCTCTCGCTCACTCCCCTTCCCTCTCTTCCTCTATTGGTGTTTTTGCAGCAGCGAGGTAATTAGAGTCTGCACACACACACACACACACACACACACACACACACACGCTCACACACACACACAGTAGACACACGTGCGCACAGTCACTGAGGCCTCGCATGGAGAAATAGACCACATTAAATATTTATGCAAGCACTCTGAGAGGTTATTCCTCCCTACAATTTTAATGTCTCCTCCCCTGGTAGAACCTCGAGAACGTATACATCAGGCCCCGGGCCAGAAGGTGCTCTTTTACGGACGTGTGAAGTTTTGTCATCTGATTTGCCACCATACGCGCCCATACCACCGTAACCACGGCGATGAGTAATGTCTAAAACGGTGACGTGAAATGCTACCACCGAAGCAGAGCCCATACTGCCCAACACAACATTTAAACTTGTGTGATGTGTTTGTTGTAAAGAATAAGAGGGGTTATTAATTTTTTATTATTTTTTTTAATCCTAGGCAGCCATTTACGAAATAAACAGTCCCCATTGTGTTTGATGAGTCTTGCTGGGCATCTCATTAAATATTAAGAAAATCTAAGGAAAATCTAGAGAAAATACAGTGTATATAATTGGGAAATAAAAGCCATTCATTGCAATGCAGTCTCCCGTTTAATTCAAGATGAATTGCATGAATGTAGATCTACCTTGTAGTATCTTGTCTGATGAAACTGTTCTCTATAATGTTCTCTAATGGATCCTGATTACCTTCCACAAAGTTTGTGTGTTGCCAGGTTGCTATTCCTGGGGTCAAAACATTTAAATAACTCCAAAAAGTCCAAACTCCAAATCAAAATTGTGCAGTAACAATCCATGAAATATCTACAGAAGCCCTGAAGAAACAAGTGACAATGAGTTTCTTATGCACCATGTTGTGACCTGGCGGGGAAGAAAGGGTTATGCTCGGATAATGTTTCCAAGTTCTTTCTTCTTTTTCATTTGTGACAACAGCTAAAAAAAAAAATTCTCAGAGGAAGTTACCGTGCCAATTTCCCATGCGTGAAACCAGAAACCAAATGTCAGGAGAAATTCGCACATGAATATTTATTTTTTGTGCGTGAAAACAAGTGAAAAGAAAAGTTATCCTGAAAAATAAATTAAAAAGTCGCTGGGAATTTTCTTTTTGATTCTTTGTGAGCATCTTCAAAATCAAAATATCAAGAAAAATGTATGATCTCAGACTTGGCATGGCATGTATGAGAAATAAAACAATCTTCTAGAAATAAAATTTCACTTCTTATCACAGATGAAAGAAAGAAAATCTTAGAAAGAGGTCTCAAGTTATGAACACTGGAGATAAACTAAGCAAATACTCATAAAAAAATAATTCTCACTTATTCCTCTGGGCTTCCATTAATTAAAAAAAAAAAAAAAAGTATACTGTCAAGAAGAACTGACACCAAATCATGACTCAAAAATGTGCACACAAAAAAACGTATCTTACTCCTATGTCTTGTTTTTTTCAAAACATGTCATGTCCCCACTAAGAGGACAACAAGGTCTGCGGCCATGACAGCCTGTCAGCTGGGGTTCATAGCGTGATGAGCTCCAAGTGGAGCATGACAGGCCTGGCGGTGGGCTGATGGTGCACAGCCTTCTGGGAAGGTCAGTTCTCCAGGCAGGGGGAAAGAGGTAAAGGTTAGTCATGATGCAACAGGGAACAGTAGGATTTAGGACAGAGAGGTTTCACGTAGAGGGAAGGATAACACAAAATCCTGGGCAGTTACTGATAGAGGAATAAGGAACTAATCAGGAACTGATGACTAATTAATGAATGAAGTGAACTATTAATTTATAAATACACAACAGACTGCTGATTAGTTTGTAAGTAGCTGAAATTCTGTAAAAAGACTCTCCTCGTGAATTGTTCCTCATTATTTTGATTGTGGACTTATAGACCTATATCGACTTGGAACTGAATTTTTTGCTATGCCAACATATCATTACATCCTACGTCAGAGACATTTGTTACTATTTGAGAGAAGCATTGCAAAAAGTGAGTTTTAACAAGGAAAATGTCATCATTTAACAATTAAACTACAAGACTATAAGCAATGTAGCGAATTTCACCAAAATTACATCTTTTTACTGGAAGTTTCCCATAAATTCACAACATATTACACAGGTAGATCATAGTCAGCTACCAGGTCACTTATTTTGGCGAGCTTGTCGTTTCAGCACCCACAGATGGTCATGTTGACTTCCCACCAACTTCATTTGTTAAGTGGCTGCAATATGAGTTTTGTTCCAGGTTTTCAAACAATGTGTCAGCGGCCGCACGGCCTTTTCTGAACTTAATCCGCTGTTGTGCAGAATGTGCTACAACCTATTATCTGTGTAGAGTGGATTGGGAAAAATTCCAGCGGCGTGTGGATGGAGCCAAAGGCAGATGGAGAGGAAAATTACTGTTCTCGAATTTATCTGTGTTAATGTAGACGTGGCCTCTTACCGCAGCCACGAGTCGGCCAGGCAGGTACAGTATGTGATTGGGACTGTGACACGCACACACACACACACACATATACACACAGGGGAACGACAATCAATTGGCTGTGCAAAATATAATTTTCCATCCACACACCCATAGCACGAAGACATTAAACTGTCGATTCTTAAAACACCATAAAATTAATCTCCCAGCGCGGCCGTCATGTACAGATCCCTGGTCTGTTACACTCATCTGTTTTTTTTTCCCGGCGGCGTAAAATTACAAAAGTAGCTCAGACAACTGAAATCAACAATCTGAAGCCAATTTCCTCCTGCACATCACATGTCCAATATCTGGATTCAGCTCCCAACCGGTGTCCTCAGGCCTCTCACACACACGAAATAATGCTGAAATACAGAGAAGTGGACACAAATGTTGATAAGATATAAACACACTTGTGCTTGTAGCGTGCACATGCGCTGCACAGACCTATAAAAGCTCAAACGCACAGTAGTGCACAGTCACACCTAAACACGCAAACACTGTACTCTATCAACTGCAGCCCATAACTGGAGGATGTGTTAAAGAATAACAGCCAACACGGGATGAGTAGTATCAGATAGAGAAGAGTTCAGAGGATGCAGCAGTGGTCTGAGTGGACTTTACTGCAAGTATAAAAACTGCAAGAGCGAAACAATGAAAAGAAACTCCAATAAAGGCTAAATCAGAAAAGTTAAGTAAAGTGGGTGAAAGGAAGAACTCATGAAGACATGTGGGGATGTGTGTTAAACCGTGCTGAATGTCCACAAATAGACTGGCTCGGTACTGACTGTGTATGAAATGTTAGCTTGCATTTGCATTTAGGCCTCTGTTATATTTAGAATGAATAAATAAATAAATAAATAAATAAATAAATAAATAAATAAATAAATAACACGCTTTAGTGTTCGGTTTATTAATATCAAATAAATCTGAGGTGTTACTGGTGTCAGGAGGATTGTTGTTATTGCTTTGCAGAGAATAAGCCTGGGGTCAGAAGCCAGGTGTGTTTCAGCGACTGTGAGTGAGAATCGAGAGCGTTTGTGATGGATGGCGGATTTTTAACACTGTCGAGCCGTTTGCAGATGGTGAGCATTTTAGAGCAGAGGTTCTTTGTTTGCAGAATATTGTCATTGTTTCAACGGGAAAACCTGTCAGTTTATATACTAGCATCACCTAAATGCTCATTAATACCCAACATTGGTTGGAGCCTACCGGTCCTTGCTCCAAACGTGGACAGATCATTCCTCCTCTGTCTTACAATGTAAGGGTACATTTCTATATTAAAAATTAAAAAAAGAAGCCCATGGCAGAGACTCACTTAGCATTCAATAATGATCTTCTGTGGCTGCAATAAAGCCACCGTGTTGGCACTGACTGCATTTAGCCTCAGAATCTGATGGATTGTTGATGAACAGTTCTGGCACTGAGTCCGGGAGTAAACAGGGCTCCAACCACACACACACACACACACACACACACACACACACACACACACACACACACACACACACACAGGCATACACACACACACACACACAAACACACACCCACACACACACCCACACATGGCGCCCTGGATCAACCTGTAGTCGCCTCTTTTCCATGAATCGTTTTTTTTCTGATCTTCGTCCTCGCTCGCACACATAAACACGACACAAGTTCCACCAGGGATTTCACCAGTTGACATTTCATAAAAGAAGGTATCTGAGGAGTTCGGAGGGGTTGGTGCTTTTTATTTTTTTTATAAAACATAACTGCAAGTGTAAATACTGACAGTTGTCATATAAAATAGTTTTTTTCTTGGCACCAGAGCTGACAGCCAAAAAATTCAAATTAAGGTAAATTTACAACCTTGGGTTGAGTAACGAGTTTGCAAAGACCGAGTATTATTATATAGTATATTCCGAGTATTGAAATGGATACAGGTAATTCAATTGGCTGAACAGATACAGATAAAGATAACAATGTAGTCACTCATTCCTTGGGGTTATGCTGGTGGTCCACAGCTGACATCTATCCCATGTCTAATAATGTGTGTGGAGATTTCTATGTTTGAAAAACAGAAAAGAAGCCCATAGAGGAGACTCTAGAGGAGAGGAGTGAGCTTCATGAATCATCACATCGATGAGGTTTTTTTTACAATGACTGCCTCAGTTTTGTTGAACTGGAGCTGCCATTCATGCTCATGTGCGTTCATCTATGTGTATCAGTTCAAATACAGCAGAGCAAGTACAAGAGTTCAGAGCAATGACTATTCCTGGATGGCAAAAAAAACAAAACAAAAAAAAACAAAAAGATGTTAAAAAAAAACAAAAACAAAAAAAAACAGAAAAAACGTCAAAATGATGCAAAAATTAAATGAAACTGAGCTATCACTGATACTGAGCTCAGGTTGCTTTTCACACGCTGTATCACGGCCTGCAGCGTCCTGGTGGCAGAGAGACTAATGCCCAAATCATTACTCCCTGCTCATGGCTGAAATTAGTTTTAATGTGTATTATATTATTGTGGCATGACAACTTGCCGGAGGGTTTGGCATGAAAGGCACTCGGGCGAACAGATATCTGCATAAGGCTGGCTGTGATGTGTGCCGCTCCTCCGTCTGAGGGGTGCTGGAGGAGACGTGCATTAAGCTATGTCGTATGGATCGGGCATTTTCTCAGTCTTGAGAGACAGTATCGACAGTTTATTGTTTGTTAAGGGTCTCGCAGGTACAATTATGTGCTTGCCTTTGCTAATCGCCTCTGTGCGCATATCTGTGACGGGAACAGCTGTTCCGGCCAAACACGCAGCGTTTCGAAAGAAAGCTCCGGGGTGTGTGAGTGCCTCTTGGTGATTACTTGGAGGCCGGTGTTCATGAACCTGGCTGTTTAGTGGCCGAGCTGAGATCGCCTGACATCGCTACGCACTCGTTAGCTGCTCCGATTTCCCAGTGTTGTGCGTCTGTACGTGTTTTATACACTCTATGATCTTCTGTGGCTGTAATAAAGCCACTGTGTTGGCACTGACAGTGTGCGACTGCATTTAGCCTCAGATTCTGATGGATCGTTGATGAACAGTTCTGGCACTGAGGCCGGGCTCCAACCACACACACACAAACACACACACACACACACACACACACACACACACACACACACACACACAATCACCCACACAAGGCACCATGGATCAACCTGTAGTCCCCTCTTTTATTTTCCCGATCTTCATCCTCGCTCACACACATAAACACGACACGAATTCCACCAGGGTTTCACCGGATGACATTTCATAAAAGAAGGTATCCGAGGAGTTCGGAGGGGTTGGTGCTTTTTATTTCCTCAAAACATAACTGCGAGAGTAAATACTGATGGCTGTCATATAAAAGAGGTTTTTTTTTTTTTTCTTGACAGCAGAGCTGACAGCTAAAAATGCAAATTAAGGTCAATTAACAACACAGGGTTGCATAACAAAATGACAGTTTTTAAAGACCTTCATGCTACACAAATTAAACACAGATTTATATACAAATATTCATACGCATGTTACACCCTAAAACTCAGTCACAAACTCTGACAAATGTTTAATAGTCTACAGACATTTTAATGTAGAATTCCCACATGGTATATCTTTAATTAACAACTTCCACCTCTGCTTTATGCACTACCCATGCCCGGTTTAGGCTCCGCCAATTCTGATTACGGAAATGGAAACAGTTAATTTAATTGGTTGAACAGATATTGATACAGATAATGGTCCCTTGGTATACCTGCTGGTGGTCCACAGCTGACACTTGGGGATTAAATCTTGGCTGGTCTGCTCATGACTGAGAACATCAATGCAGATAACACTCAGAATTCCAATTAAAGCAGTATTGTTAAAAAGCAATTAGTAGACTTGCAAGCATTCGTTGGTTTCCCCCCGTCAGATCATTTGGAAAATGGCACGCTAACAATAAAAAAAAGCAGAGAAATAATGAAGTAGCAGTGACATTAATTAACAAAACTGAATACTGTAAGACGGAGAGAAATGTCAGAAAAGGCGGTCTGACCCCAAATGAATTCTGACTGCCAGTGCCATAACTAGTGCTACCAGCGCAGTAGCTCACAGTTTGAAAGTCAGCCAGCTCTACTGGAAACCTGACACAGAAACACGTGCAGGCACACTAATAAAAAGTATATGAACTTCGTCATGTATTACTACGTTGCCCATCTATGAGGCCATTTCATCTCTGATCCTGTCCTGCACAAACACAGACTGGAAACACATGCGTACACACACTGCACAGGATCAGATGTGCTGTGGCAGAGAACACACACACACACATACACACACACACACACAGCATCTCTCTTGCATAATCAACGGGGCTATGAGCAAATATGTCTTAAAAAACACATCCAGCATTCATCACGTGCCATTTATATTTAAGCACAATGAATAAAACATCTGGCAGAATCCTGAATGCTCACTCCACATTAAAAATGCAGACGGGCCCCTCCAACAGGTTTTTAATGAGCCTGATTGGTTGGAGGAGCCGCGTGAGTAGGTTTCGTTCGTTCGTGTCATGTTATTTGGACACCTCGGCTCCATTTCACGACATATTTGTATTCAAGCATGGCTGCCGCCACACTTTTAACGTCTTTGTCAGCAGTCGGCAGCGGGACTCGGCTTTGATTATCAGAGGCAATTACAACAAAAATACATGACAATTATCTTTAAGACGGTAAAGGGAGCCAGATAATTAGAGCTGCTATTCTTACTCATTGTAATTAGTTTGAATGAAGTGACATAGCTGTACAGAGCGATGATTCTTGCAAGGGAAATTCAGTCTCACTGCGCAAGGCTACATTAGAATCTGTGGATGCACGTTTCCTTTTAGACAGATTTTAAGGCTGCATGCCTGATGTTGTATATCCTGAGCGGTTAACAGAACTGCATGTGTTAGACTCTGGCACATTTACACATAAAAAGCACTTTGATGGTAATTTACATTGAGGTGTGCGCCTGTGTAATTGCTCACACTGGAAAAACAGCAGAAAATGTTCAGCTTTCAGATCGAAAAGGCCACATTAGATGATGAGGAGCTTTCCAATTCCTGTTGGGAGTGTCCATGCCCATCTAAAAGCAGACAAATTGTAATGTTAGGTCACGCATGGGAGAGGGCCCCAACAGGGTCGAGTACAACAAAAACAAATCCCAGTTAGTGAGTGTCGAGGCCGGTGAGATTGAAGCATGGTGTCGACAGCCAAATAGGACTAGTGGCTCTGTGACGCCGTGCTAGGTGCAGCAGGGCATTGAGCTAAACACTGGCATCAGCATTCCAAGATAATTGTAATGACAAAGCTAATGTTTTTGCAATGTTGAAAAGAGACCGACCTTGTAAGGCCTGTCTTTCTTTATGTAGTTTCCATTAGCAGGTTGTGTCTGTTGGTTTGTAAGAAGATTTTTTTCTTTTGGCAACTTGATGAATGTATGAAACAATGTTAAATTAACAGTAATAGTATCAAATTTAGCTCAGTAGTAACTGTCAAGGTGACAAAACTATTCTCTTTTGCTCGTCACCATTATCATCTTAAGCCTGTAGCATTTAACATTGCATGAATCAGGCTAACAACAGATTTGTCCTCCACTTATGGCTTCATAAATTATATGTAGGTCTATTATTTAAATCTTTTCTTTTTATTCCATCACTGACTTAAGTCCCTGCATCTCCTGACAGAACATCATGGTTGAATCATGCTCATTTTTTTTGTCATTAAACATTGTTGAAACAGAGCAGCTGATATCGTCATAGCTAGAGCAACAAGTTGGTGTTCTGCTGACTGAGATGCTCTGTTTGACTGCTGACCTGTCTGTCCTTCAAACTCCAAAAAACTGATTTTCACACCTGAGAGAAGAGTAAATATCATCCTCTTGATCTTGGATGCTTGCCATTACCTGCCGCCTGCCACTGGCACTCGGACAGACATGGTGACACAGACGTGCCGGTAAAGCAGCATCTTAAATGATGACGTGAGCAGATGTTATTTTACTTTGAAATGATGCAATGAATATATCTGATCCGGATCGATGGATCGTTACGCCTCTGGTTCATATAACCTCCTTCACTTTCACAAAGTGTGGGGTCATGTGGCTTGACAGCATCCCTTCCACAACAGATATCAGATGTATCGGGGTACTGCTTACACTGTGTTAACAAACTAAACCAGCGCCAGGTTCAGATAATTATCAGGAAGAGGGGCTTCCTTTAAACGTGGTCATAAATCAGATTTTGTGTCTGGATTGCTTCTGCTTGCCTTGATTTATAGGTGCTTCTACACTGTACCACACATATTTACACTGTATATTGCAGGCTGTATTATACTTGTTACATCATCCCGGAGCTATTAACGTCTGTACAAAAGGATAGATGAAGTGTGAACGCAAGCGATGCAACCGTAAAGAACTCAGACATACCACTACAATCAAAAGTTGACTCCTGAAAGAAGTATACCACATTACCAGTGGATGGAGTTCACGAGCGGCAGGGCGGCTGGAAAAGGTTCTCGTGCCATCTAAAACGGGATGAAAACAGACAAACCGACTGATGGCACGGATTCCCACTTAGCGGCAATTTGCTCAACAGCTGAGCGTTTTCGAGAGAGCAAACCATGCAAGGACTGATGAATGAGGAGAGATAAGAAAGGATTATGGGACGGGAGAGGTTTAAAAAAGTGAAAGAGGGTGGAAAAGAGGGATGAAGAGACAGTTAAATGAGCGTTAATAGTTTTATAACTGCACAGGGTGATTCCTGACATGCTTTTAAAGCGGGGGAGCTGGGATGACACATAATATTCAGAGTAATTACATGGTGCCATGGAAGGCTTTTAAATCCTTACCAGCGGTGGCTGACAGCGCTGCACTTGTTTGTCAGACAGAGGGAACATAGGAGCCTGATATTGCGTATCTACACAGCGACGTAGGAGGAGGAAGATTTGAACTGACGCCTAACAGAATTTTTTTTTCCCCCCCCATGAAAATATCATCATTGATGAGAAAGTCAGAGTTGTCTTATACAGTACATTTCTTCTACAGAAGATCAGCAGGAGTCAGGCAGAACACTCTTACAGCTGATACTGTAACAAGTTGAGGGATGTGCAACTAAGTATTAAAAAAGGGAGGTTGGGTATGTAGGTCACAACAATACCAGGGCGATAGCTGTGGTTGTGAGGAGTACAGGGCCCCACGTGCAAGGTCTGGAAATGTCGTGCCACACCGCTGATACGAACAGTAAATGGACAATGAGAATGTCTCAAAAGTCGCGCCTGCATCGTCTCCCTCCCTGACCCTCCTCCCCCAATGTCGACCTCGCAAGAGCCTTTTCACAACTGAAAGTCTGAGTACGCTGACATGTGTAAAGACAACTCGCCTAAAATGTCCTGGACGCGAGCGCTTCCGTCTTGGAGCCAGAGTCCCAGCAGCAGTGACTGACGGCTGAGGCCTGAGGTGATATCGTGGTTCTGCCCATACACCAACTCAGTCGTGACAACGGCTCAGCTGTCAATTACGTTTCCATTCCATCAAATAAGTAATTCAATCCACACTTGTCAGAAAAAAATCAGCTTGTTAAGAATGGCCTAAAATGACAGAAATCTGTCTTTGGGAAAAACATTTTACTGCAGTCAACCAACATGGGGCAATTAGGATTGTTATGCCCCAGTCTAGGGGGCCTAGGACACAACATGAAAAGGCCCCATCTTCCCCAAATCCTAAGTGGCCACAAACTATGATTTGGTTGAATAATAAGAAAAATTATTTATTTAAAAAACAATAATTGAAGTGACAAAAATAGATATATATAAGCTGAGCTATGGGCTTCAGGGTGGACTAAGGCCAAAATAACAAACAAAAGGTTCCTGTCTAGGAAATAATAAACCTTACCCAGCCAAACTTAAGTAAAAACAAATGACACAAGACTTACCTCCCTAACTAAATAAACAGGAAAAAAACAATCAATCAATCAATCAATCAATCTTTATTTATATGGCGCTTTTCATACAGAAAAAAGTAGCTCAAAGTGCTTCACAGAAATAAACAAACAACAGCAGAAGAGTAGAAACAGCAAAATAAAATGAGAAGATAGTTAAAAGAACCCAACCCTCCCACCCCTTCAGACATGGACAGAGACATACACACTCATACACACACTCACACGTACGCACACAGACACACACACACACTCATACACACCCATGCAGTAGCTGTCACTAAAGAGACATGGCTGGACAGCGAGACTTGGTGCATGGAGAAAGCTACCTTTCAGGAGCCAGCCACACCGGGAGAGATGTTGGGCCAAGGCCGCAGGGAGCACCACCACAGAGACCACCCCAACCCGGGCAGACAGGAGGCCCCACACCAAGGTGCAGAGCCCTCTGGTCACCCGGGCCGGAGCCGTCCATGGGACAGCACCCCCCGCGGCCAGACCAGAGACCACCCCCAGCCCGGCAGGCCCCCAGGAGGAAACACTGGAGATTAAAAACTGACAGACTAAAACAGTAGAATAAAGCAAAAGCATAGAGGCTGAAAACACGAGGGACTAAAACATAAAAGTATAAAGGCTAAAAGCACGAGGGACTACAGGTTAAAATATGAGAGATTAAAACAGTAAAAGAAGAAATAAATAAATAGGTAAATAAAATAAAATAAAATAAAATAAAAAGGATTTATATGAATAAATAAATAAATGAATGAATAAGTAAATAAATAAATAAAATAAAAGTGCTCTAATTAGTACGGCATAAAGGAATTAAGAAGAATTTAAATTTCAATTAAAAGCCTGCTTAAAAAGGTGGGTCTTGAGCCTCTTTTTAAAAACCTCTACAGTCTCCGAGACCCTGAGGCTATGTTAACAAAACTGGCAGTCCACTCTTACTACTCAAAAGAAACTAAACTACTCAAAAGGACTACAGAGCTGAACTGAAGTGTGGCTGGTTGGGAGAGGAGGAGGATAAGGAACCCTGCTGCCACCAGACGTCTGCCATCTTGGCTCTTTATATACCAGGTGGTATTGTGAGTGCAGCCAGTCAAGAGCCAGGGCCTGGAACCACTCCACCAATCATAGCACAGTTATGGCACACACTTAGTTGCATAGAAGATTGAAGGCAGAAAAAACACAGGGCACACACACACACACACAGCAGATTGGCTGAACAATGACTGCAGTCATAACAGGATGTTTCGGCTTTGAATTGCAGTAATTCATTGCATAGGCACTAAGGTAACTATACACCTATAGGTCATGTCTTCATCACCTACACGATCTGCATCTCCCTGTGTTTGCGGTTGATTGGATTGTAGATGTGGATGTGTCCGATGTCGGCGTGTTGTCCATTCTGTTTCCTCTCTTATCCTCTCTGACAATGTGACTTTTTCACGATCGACCCTTAAAAGGATCGGCGCACCAAACGCCACTCAAACATTTTGGCCGCCTGCTCTCCTCATGTGCTGCCGTGACTCACGTTGTTTTGTTTCCCTGTTTTTTTTTCTGCCTGACAACAGCCTGCCTGAACCTCCTGTCCAAAAAATGTTTTCACACTATGACACCAACCGAACCATTGTTCGAGTTGATCTGGACTGAGAGCTCCTCTTTTTGTCTGTAGGACCGGACACACCTAAACGAGAAAGGGCCCTAAATCAAGTGTCAACCCTTAATCCATGCGTTGAGATACTCTTCTCAAGAGGCCATGTGTTTCCTTTTGCAGTCAGTGTGCTGTATGTGAAACAAGCAAGCGGCCCAACTGTCACGCTTCTGTGGTGTTAACTGTCGATAGCGGCTCGCTGTGACTGAGGAACAGGACGCATCGATGCCTGCCAGGACAAAGATGACTTGATCAATGATTACAGAAGCTGCTAATAATGGCTCATTAAAGGGTCGGAGATATTTTTAGCACCACTTTCCCACACAATCTTTTGCCCTCTTTGAAACCTTTACTGTCAGCCTCACGGTAATAAGCAGTAATATTCAGCTTCTATCATTTTTATCAGGGAAATATTTTGTGTTCATGATCCTCGGGGCGACATTCTCGCTCAGAAGACGTATCATTTCATCTTGCGGTGGTGTTGATGCTAACGGTGTCGATGCGCTCTCGAGCTGCTAACGTGCACACACAGCCACATGTAGGTTACCAGGTTGCCCTTGCCCTACTTTCTTACCGTCAGCGGCTTTTGAAGTAGCTCGGTTGAAACTTTGGCCTCAGCCTCTGATGTGTCGTAGTGATGGATGCATGTGCAACAGAGAAGGTGGTGGTGTGACTTTGAATCTTCAGTGAGAGCTTTAAGTAGTTCGGCGAGAGAGCACCTTTTATCCGTCCAAGGCTGCTGACACAGTCGGTAAGCCTGGCAGAAAGGACCCTACACATGTTCTTACTCCTGCTGTCACTTCAGAGCCTTTGTTGCGTGCTCTAAGTGGTTGTTCAAGGCGGTGAAAATGTTCCACACTACAAAGATTTCACATCGCAGGCGAACCACT
Source organism: Acanthopagrus latus (assembly GCF_904848185.1). NCBI lineage: Eukaryota > Metazoa > Chordata > Actinopteri > Spariformes > Sparidae > Acanthopagrus > Acanthopagrus latus. The sequence continues at coordinate 10,968,946 of NC_051061.1, forward strand.
TTTCCAAAACCGGTATGGGCTTTTCTTGCAAACATAAAAACACAGCCTCATTTGAAGGCAGCACATGCTCCACACCAGCCGTCAACTCACAGGTTGCTTGCATCATTTTTCAAGAGATGTTTCACCCATGGACAGATCTGATCTGACTGATTGACATGTATGGTATATGGTATTCGGCCATGGTCATGTTCTATAAACTGTCTCAACGGAAGTCATCGGTGCCTCTGACTATTCTTCATCTCTCCAGAATGGTCAAGCGAGCCGAAATTCTACAACAGTCACCACTTACTGACTGATCAGGAAGTGAAATTACATTGGATAGTGAAACATCCAGCGATATTTCAAGGAAAGACATACATATTTGATAGCTAGACAGCAGCCAATGTTAGCATTTCACCACTACCTGGCTAACATTACCATTCGGTAGTGTTACACTGTAGGAAGCAGCTAACTTTAGTTAACGGCTATCAGATATGTTAGTTTAGTTTCAAATCTGTCCCGATGTCCCTTAAAATTTTCACTCTCACTAGTCTTTTCTGTCGCCACTCATTCGGAAATTATAACAATTTGTCAGATTCTGTACCTTACGGACAACATTTGAGTTTCCCTCCCTGAGGAAAATGGCTGCCTTTTGAAAATAGACGACGGTGGCCGGGTGCAAACTTTCTCAAGCTACAGCTGATCTAAAATGTGATGATGTAAAATTTTTAATGTTTATATAAAAAAAAAAAAAAAAACATGTGAGAAGAGAAATTCCCAATGCAGTGACAGTAAACAGTCCTGTTATGAGCTGGACCGCTCTAAATCTGATCTCTACTTCAGTGGAGGGAGACATACAAATGTGGAAGTATTGAGTGTAGTTCAAAGAAGCTAGAAGCTCTCGGTGCAGGCAGCATGGAGGTAAGTTTAAAATTGTACTTTTGCATAAACTACCCACACTTTAATGATACAAAGCTAGTTGACAATCGTCAAAGTTGCCCTCCGTCACGCTCAAGATTGCACTTATCTTCGTGTTTGTGGCGAGCACTGACGACATCGCCATTTTGCAAACACTGAAGTGCCAGAAAAAGCACAGCGAGGTGCCAGTTTCTTGTGAGAGAAGTCTTTTGTTGCAAATTACACAACCAATTTGACCGCGGCATTCTGTGAGAAAAAAAAAAAAAAAGAAAAGAGCTGTTACTCCTCTGAATTTTAAGGGTCACATTCTCAGTTTTTAAATGAGTTCTGGGGGCAAAAGTTTCAAATGTTGCAAAGTTACACTCTTTTCTTTCCAAACCTCCACGTCCCAAACCTTCGGAAAGAACCATTTAAGACTCAAAGGACGGAAACGGTTCCCAAGAGAAATGGATACGATGAATTTTTAAAATCTCTTTCTTTAAAGATGATTTTTTTTGGAGGGGGGGAGAGCTTATTTTTGTGCACACACCTCGTACCTTGTTTACATGTGCGGTGCATAAAACTTTCAGAGGCAGAGGAAAGGTATTTGCAGAGAGGAGAGCAGGTTTTAGCTCTTAGTGCTCCGTGGTTGTTTGTAGTCGTCCCTCTATGCTGTCTGTTATAATGTGTGTTGTGAATCTGAACATAACTCGCGCAAAAGCTTCATAAATATGACCCAAATAACCACTTTAGGTATCCAAGTCTGTTCCCAGGCAGTGCAATTTGCCTCGCCACATGTAGGGAGATGTTTTATTGTGTATTAGCGTAAACCGGTCACAAGCTATGCAGTATTTATGGATTCGCTCTTGTTATTCATGACGATAAATTGATTCATTAAATTACTCCTGTTGAAAATTCAGAGTGCAGCTGTTTCATGCGATGGTGAGAAGGCCATGTCTCATTTTCTTCTATAAGAAAGGAGACTTGTGTTTCAGAGCAGGCTGTTTTCCGCACCGGTGGTTTGAAGTCATTTTCCGATCAATTTTTTGGCTTTATGAAAATCCATAAGACGTGCGGCTCCCAGTTCCCTCGGCTCCTCTGAGGGAGGCCGACATGAAACGGCCTCAGCTGTCTCACCGCTGTGACTGACTATTGACCAACTTTACAGCAGATTTGCTGCACATACATCTCATGAATGCAAGGGACATTGAGCAGATTCCTGCTCTTACCATGGTTTGTATATTTCGTCTCTGTTATGTCACATGTGCCGAAGACTTTCGCTCTCTGTCGCGTTGTTCTGTAATGTCTTTAAATCACTTAAAGCAGAAATAGACAGCCCCCCCAGCCTGAATTTTCCTCCGGTGCCCTATTGGTGCCCCTGTGGCAACGCCAGCGTTCGCAACATGGCTGCAGCTACTGTCCAGAGCAAAAAAAAAAAACCCTGTAGAAACCCTGATCTCACTGTGCAAACATTTTCCTAAGAATGATAAGCAGAAGCAGAAATGTTGTCTATTGCCAGTTAAAGTGATTACATAAATTCTGTGCTAGGAGTGAAGCCCTCCTGCAAATTTTATTGCATTTGAGCAAGAGAACTAAAAATTCCCTTTAATATTCATCCAAACATGCCGGAACATGTTTTTTTATGATTCTCCAGACAGACGATATTTGTACTTTTGCTGAAAATAAAAACACCCTGACCGCTTTGAGGGTGCCAGACTCCAGCACCGCTTCTGCCATTAAAACAGCCAAATTAAAACAGACTAATGACTAATGCTCTCAAATTAGGATAAATATCACAGGACTTTATACTAAAAAAGTTTTCAGCATTTTGTTTTTTTTGTTTTTTTTGTTTTTTAATCACAGTGTGAAGCAAAGCCTCCACCCACTCACTCATGTACCAACACACACACAGACACACACACATTCCCGTTTATCCTCTTTCGTCGCTTTTGATTCCGCACTGATTCTTGTGTGGAGAGTTTCCTGCACTGAAGGCGCTACTGTCATTTTCTCTCAGCGGTGTGTGTGTGTGTGTGTGTGTGAAAGACGTGAGGTCAAAGGGAGATTACAGTAACATTCTCTGGTCAATAAAAGCCGTGGAGTTCCCACAGAATTTCACAGGTCAGCTCCGTTCTCCCTATTTTTTCCCCCTGCGTGGCGCTTTGATCATCTGCTCTTTCATGTCTTTTATTTTATGTGTCCATCTTTTTCCTTTTCTTTTTTTTATACACACACACACAATGTAGGATCACAATGACAGATATAGGCATGAAAGGGCACACGCAGATAGCACACAGGATTAACTGTCAGTTTAAAATGAAGAATGGATAGTCAAGGGTTAATCCAACAATCTAATCCTCAGGCGATAAAGAGCTTAACATGGATGGTTCGGAGTTACGGATATTTAGAAATATGGGATATTTCTATAGCTGCTGAGTTTGGCTTACACAACTCTCAGTGGGGAGGGTTGACAATGAAAAGGCGACAATGAAAGAGGAGGATGGTCAGGGCGAGGACAGAGAGGGAAGGGGAGTGAGTGGATGATGAAAAAAATAAGAAATGATGATGGGAAAACAGAGCGGGAAATGGTTTATTCTGGACGGGGCAGAGACAAAGCGTAGAGAGATTGCAATGGAAATAAGATGATGAGTGATGTCACGCACTCAAAAATACGCAGTCATGCATATTTACAGCCGTACAGGTGCAAGAGGTCAGCGCGTCTAAAGACACTTTTTGCATTTTGAGCAGTGAGATTTATTTCGTTTGGACAATCATGCCAAACCAGCATCATAAAAAGACCCCCGCTTGTATTTACTGAGAGCGGAGTGAAGAGCAGAGTCGAGCAAAATGCAGCAGTCATACAGCGGGAGGGCTTATCTCAGCTGTCCATATCCATTAAATCAGGGCGGGGTTGCCCCTTTCAGAGTCTTCACAGACTGAGGCGGATTATAAGTGTGATTAAAACTTTCCACCTCTAATCATACAACTGCATATGCGGTGGCGTACTGCGGTTTATTTTTTCCACGCACAGTTTCGCTTGTAATGGGGCAAGGTCAAACAAACGCACTCGCTCACATCATGACTCACAAAACTAACAGTTTAACCGCCGTGTAACAGGTAACAGCCTGTAGAGCGAGCCATCTTTTCCCTTCCTTTCCGACCTGCTGTCCATTCCTGTGGTGTTTGGTCGAGCTGACGCCGCCAAAAGGTATTTCTAAAGGACCATTATGTAATTTTAATCAAAAATGTAAAAAATAAATAAATAAATAAATTCAGCAACGTCTGTTTATTGTGTTACAAAGATATCTACTGAAGTTAGCACGCTAACCCAGAGGTTAACTAAGATCAGCTACAGTCCTAAACAGAATGCAGTATGCAGCAGTTCACTACTCTGGTGATGCTGCCCCCTCTGTTTGTTAGGAGTATGAGTTCATCCAGGTGGCCGATTCTTAAATATTGCACCTTTAAAGTGAAATCTGTCTGTTTTTTTAGAGATGGAACCATCGCCATAAAAGCAATTTGTGACAACCCAGTGATTTGTTGATTTGTTGATTTCTATTTCATTCATCACACAACTCAATGGTCAGAATAAATGTTTGCACTGGATGTCTCTGCAAACCACAGATATGTTGAATCAGTGTTGTGTGGGTTAAGGCTTGGGTATGTTTAGACACGACATCCAATAGGTGAGGGTTAGAAAAATATCATTGTTCGGGTTGAAATACCTACATTTGTTGCCAGAAAAACAGCTGCAGATGTCGGTCCTGACGTGGACTCCGACAGCGCTCTCAGCTGCCGGGTCTTCTGTCCAGCAATCCTCCTCCAGACGAAAAACTCAGCTTTCGTAGGCCGAATCACTCAGATGCTGCAACGTATGTGAAATCAGTTTACTTGTTTATTTGTCATAATTTTCAGCTGTTCCTTTAATGTTGAAAGATATACAGTCAGACACCTAGGTTGCTGCGCTTATTTATGAAATAGCATCATGAAAAAAAGATACTGACACCTATAGATGTCACCTGTAGATTTCCATGTGTGAAATACAGCATCAAAGGCAAACTTCACACATGATATTTTCTCAGATGTGTCATGCAGAAATGTTGATAGGAAGCATAATATACATTCAATTATCCACGGTTTGCAGAATGCACAATGCCAACATTTAATTCAGCTGCAGTGTGTCTGTGCGCCAGAAAAAAAAAAAAAATCACTTGGAGCAAAGAGTTTAGCAGTGATTTTATTTGCCCTCATTACCTTATAATTTAATGCTGATCCGGATTTGCTAAATATGGGTTTCTGTAGATGACTAGGAGCATTAGTTCCACCAACCTTTTTGCTGCCGCACTGTGTAATTCAGGGGCTAAATACCATACCTCTGTTGTGCAAACGTGCCCGACCAGCGCTTTGAACGCTACCAGCAGATCCCAGATAGCCGGCCCTCGCTGCCTTCAGGTTTGGAGAACTCCCTGGTTGTTCTCTGACATCTCTCTCATTAAATTTGTATGTTCAGCAAAGCGTTTGCCCACACTAGACTCAAACATCTGACTCTCCGCGGAGCTGAGACCGAGGTGGACGTGTTTGTCGTTTAACGTGAGTCATCAAGTTTAGATCTTTTTTTATTTCTTTTTTTTTTTCCACCTCTTTGAGTGCCCATCTGTGCCGGCGTACCAGGGCCCTCAAATCACTGAGAGGTTTTAATGGAGAGTACAAGTGGCCAGTGGTGTGTGTATGTGTATGCGTGTGTGTGTGTGTGTGTGTGTGTGTGTGTGTGTGTGTCTTGGGGGGGAATCCGACAATCTCTCATAATAGACGGTCCAGGTGCTTTGCAGCCCTCGGTGCATGAATAATTGAATTACAGAGTGCAGCCAAAGGAAGGAGTAGTATATATAGTATATAGTATGTATAGTACACACTGTATGCTGACACACAGACACTCCAACACATTTTCAACAGCAGTGTGATGCTACATCTTAGCACGCATTTGAACAAATCACGAGTTACAACTTTATCATTATTATATTAGAAAGCTGCTGCAAGCGTTTTTGTCTTTTAGGAATCCCCCTCGCTCCCTCTCTACGTCACGACACTTACACAACTCTTTTCTATTTTTTTATTTTTGAGGCAGCTCTCTTTGCCTCTTTTCTTTTCTTCAAGCGCTTTTCATTGCTTGGCCTGTTTTCTCGTATAACGTCACCGGGAGCGCTGGAAATTGTAGCTTTCCAAGAGGATCCCGCTCCCTGCAGGTTCCCCGAGCAGACAGGACCGCCTCTTTATCGTGTTCTCTGTCCTGACTGGATAAAGTGGAAAGCAAATGTTTTCTCATTTACCGCATGAGCGAGGGGAGGAGAGACAAGGGATACTGACCAGACACTCAATAACAGTGATTACTGCTGGAATATGGAGGCATTTGACAGCCATTTTAATGAGAATATAATGCTTACAGCAGCTTTAATCATGCAAAAAAAAAAAAAAAAATCAATCCCAGTAAATCAAGGAGATCTCGGACACGTTTTTTTCATTTTTAATTATAAATTTATTGCAAATATAGAAATAGATCTTTTGTACAGAAATCGCAAAGGGAAAAAAATGTTAATATCAGCAACAGATAAAGAAAAAAAAGAAAGCCAAGAATTGTTCCCATCATCCAAACCTTTGTTTTGTCTTTCCCTTTTGGTCTCTGAATGTTAACATGTGTAGAGCTGAAACCAGAGGGGAGAGTCACATTAGATTTGAATAGAATATGACCATGGGAATTAAATATTTGTATATAGTGATGGCCCATTGTTTGCTTTTTTTTAGCTCTCAAAGACCTCCTGATACTGTCAAGCTGACAGGAGCCACATTTTGACACAAATGTTTCGTACATGGCCGAATAGGAACTAAAATATGATGATACTAATGTGAGAAACTGCTGCGGCCCCCATGGGTCACACACACACAGCGGTTATACTGCAGCACTCCAGTAATTATACTGTACATTACATGGTTGTGTTGTGCTGGGCAGGATCATGGATCATTACATCCGGGTTATTTCTTTAAAGGGACTGTTCATAATGTTTGCCCCTATTTCAGGTGATACTCTCAATTTCTGGTGAATGTTGGAATAAAGTTAAAATATCACTAAAATTAAAATGAAAGTATGTCAGTAAAGCAAGTGTATACTCTAGATCTGCACTGGCTTTCTCTCAAAAATGTTTTTTGACGTAAGTGCCGAAGTTGTATCCCTAAACTCAAATCACATAATAATAATAGTTTGATTGAGGGTCACAGTTTCTGCTTCTTGAATGCTTTTGTTGGCCAAGACACGATTAACCTTCAAACAGATCAGTTCTCCGACATTTTAATTTCCTCAGCGAGTCGAGGGTGGCCCCCTCTTCCTCGCCCCTCGCTCTCCGAGCTGGCAGCCATTTTTGGAAACCGCTGTGTTTTCAATCTCTGGCGCTGACAAGGCCAATCATTCTGGCTTTGGGAGTACCACGGCGCTGGGCTGTGTGTTCGGAATAGCAATGGACGCCGAGGCATCTGCTACGTGTGAGCGCGGAAAACATTAACATTAATCAGGATGATGGGCCTCTGACATTGAAAAGCGTCTGCTCCCGCTCCGATGGGACCTTTTAGCAACTTTCACCGCTCTGCATCTGGTGTTAGAGAAATGGGACCTGCGAGTTACAGATTAGCCCCCCAGTAGCCATAAACAACTGTATTATCAGATTATGGTGCAATTTTAACCAATGAAAACATAAATATCCAAACTGGCTGATAATATACGCGACCACGTTTGACAGTCTGAGGAGCAGACTGAGCCCGGAGGTTAGCGTATTTCATTTCTCTCTGTACACGACACGAGGAAGCCTCTTAAGGTTTTGGCAAAGGCTGCGGCACAGACTAGACTGTACAGTATATCTCAGTTGGAGAGTCTTGTATTATCACTGCAGACTGTAAACGCAGCTATGACTTATGGCTTGCTGTCACTGCGCGGACCCTAATGCCGTAAGTAACGTATCAGCAAGGCTGCAGTAGGTGTTACTAACACATTATTGGATGTGTGCCATGTGAAATGGACTCAAGGCTCTGCTGCCTTTAAAGGCTCTGCGCTGTCCACTGGAGCCAATTATATTTAGCTTGTTTCTCTCTGCAGTCCCTCCGTCGTGTGAATTTAATTTCTCCAGAAACTGACTGAGTGTGATTGAGCGCTGTGGAATATTAATGTTCATCTTTTGACGTGTCTTCATTATTATGAGGTCTTCACTTTTAGAGGTGACATATTTTAATTTCTGCAGCAGCACAGCTGTCTGTTCCTGTCTGTTTTTTTTTTTTACAACCCAGATTCCAAACAAGTTTAGATGCTGTCTAAAACAGAAAGAAGAGGAGAATGCAATAATTTGCAAACAAACTACGTTTACAGACGACAGAAGTGCCTGTCCTCATCAGAAAAATTACCATGCAAGTCGAAAATGAAAGCGGCTTATCGCTTTGTTGTTAGGCGGGGACCTCTAGTGGCTGTGGTAATTATTAGAGTTGCAAAGGAGGAAGTGGGGAAATGAAAAGTCTGTATAGGGAGGGGGTCGGGGATGGATGTTTGGGTCACCACAGAGCTTTCATTTTGCCGGCCGCTGTTCATGTCCAGGGTGAAACCAGAAGTCAACAGCGAGTTATTTTAACAGTCTAACATAGCGAAGTTACATCACATACATAACTTTACGGTGAGAAAGTTGATTTTTTTTTAGTTTCACTCCCAACTCGTCAAATGTCGATGCTGTGGCATTATAGGTTGGGAGCCCATGATGTTTTCCTAAACATGACCAGCTTTCCGTGCAACAAAGGTGCGTGTGTCATTTGTGGTCATATGTAGTTTTTGGTCACGCTGACAGTCGACCCATTCAGTCGTTCAGGAATGAGGATGTGTTGGTTTTAGAAAGTGTTCCCAAGCCAATGTGGGAATTCCCTTTATACAACCAAGCTTCGGCATCGCCTGACACAAATGAAGCTGATTATCTGTGGAATAAAGTCCAAGTGATTGGCAAATCATCACATATTTATGTTGTGAACGCTGTCCACAAAGTTTTGGAATCAAGGTTATAAAAATCAAGTCAAGAAACGGTGTTTTGCAAAGTGAACAAGAAAAGACCAATTTTTTAAATGACTGTGATGAATTCAATTAACTAGTTGGATAGAGGAGCAGCAGGCGATGAGAGCAGAGGATGAGGAATGACAATCACTGATTTTTCTAACAGCACGTGGGTCGAGGCCGACGGAGAAGCTGCTGATGCTGCATTGATCTGCCAGCGACGTCTAACTGATGGATTGGGATTAGGTTAAAACCATTAGGCAATCTTTATTGTGTGTATGTGCACGTGTGTGTGTGTGTGTGTGTGTGTGTGTGTGTGTTATGGTGCCGCTTCAGCAAACTCTCCCCAGAACGTGTAATCTCATGTTTTACTGTCTTTAACTGTGAAAATGTGGATGTACTTTTTTTCCATAAGGAAGAAAGAAGGAGGGCTGCGAGGAGAGAAACTACAACCACAGAGTGTGACAGGGCCCCGCCTCGAGCCAAAGGAGATAGCTCGGCATGTCTGCCACGGAGAATAATCTTTGTAATGGAGAACGATCGAGTGCAGTTTTCTCGCACCTGATGGATGTAAACACCCACCAGCCTCAAACATCTTCACCCCCGTCTCTGCACTGCACACTCGGCCAGCCTGTGGCTAAAGGAGTCGCAGTTCTCTGGCAGCGTTGGCATACAACACAACCCCCTGAATGAAAACCAATACGTAAGAATGTCAATATAAAAAAACGTCACAGAGAAGAAGAGAACGGCTAAAAAAAACCTAAGTGTTCAAATCAAAGGTTACTTGACAATACTTGTTTTTCAGCCCCTACGGTTTTTGTTTTCAATGTACGTCCACTCATTGTACACAACAATATATTTTTGTCTCTCAAAAAAATACAGGGAATCATGCAAATATAACAACTTTTTCTTTTTATGTAGTACACTATGTTAAGCTTTCTCTGTTCTTAAACCTTTATAACATATATCATTGCAAGTACTAAAAGTCAGCCCCCCTCGGTTCCCAATAACCAAGCCCGACCCCCCCCAAAAAACGAAACCCCGCCCCCAAAAAACAAAATAAACAAAGACAAATAGCCAACTGAAAATAGAGAAACACACGGACATATCAAGAGATCAGGCTGAGTATAAAACATCCATAGAAGCATTTTTTAACCTTAGCATTTTTTTTTCTTCTATCTAGTGTACAAAATTCACAGATATTTCACAGATTCTTGAAGTCCTTCGCCCATCTTTGGAAACTAAACCTTGCAGAGTTAATGCATATCGTGTCTGTGTAAATAAACATCTTCATGTGTATGTGTGCTGTATGTGTGTGTGTGTGTGTGTGTGTGTAAAAAGTGTTATGAAGTCCGATCAGTTGGCAAACCTTAGCCCAATGTGGCTCACTGTCAGGATTTTCAAATGCTCTTCTGCTCAGAAAGTCTTTTATTTTGAAGGTTCTCTCGAATTTTAATGCGTTTCCAGCTCAAAGTAGCTGACAGCAAAATTCAAAACCCATCCCTGCGCAGCCTGCGTGCATGTTCATTTTCATTTGACCAGCGTGCTCGTTCGATTACAGATGTAAAAAGACATTAGAGATTTAGCACTTACAGTCTGCTACATCCTGATGAGGACTTGTCGTCATCAGCGAATGCGAAGGTCATTAATTTAGAGAGTTTTTTTTTCCTACTCTTTTTGTCGAGCGCTTGGCAGTTGGGAAGGCAGCGTTGGCAGTGCCCGTCCCGTCAGAGCTGCCTCATAAAGTGTGAAGAGTGACTAGGAAATCAGTCACACCGAGGCATATTTCATCTGACTGGACTTGACTTCCTTTTTCACTCTTCCGATAGATACAGCTTTCGCATTATTTTTTGTCTCGTCGGCCCTTCTGTGGCCATCAACGAGGAGACGCGCAGGATAGTTTTCCATTTATCAAATTTGGCACGGAATCCACACAGGCTAATCTCCCACACAGTAATGGACTTATAGACCTAATAGACTATTAGACAAAAGGTATATCGCTACCAAATGAAGGGATTTGCAACCCACTGTCAGTGCTAATAACCTGCTTGTCACCTGCTTTAATATAAAGTGGAAATGAAGCCATCCTCCCTAAGGCTTGATGAGGGCTGTTTTCGGTCATGAGGACATTTTCAATTTTTTTTCCTCCAGTATGTTTTCTGTGTTGTGGTTCATCTGATGTGTAGCCCACAATTCCACATCTTTTATCCCAGATCCCAGTCTGCATTCAGCCAGAGCCCCCTCTCTCCACTGTCCTCTCTTTGAAGACCTTGCCCATTACCTGCCTCTCAGAAAAGAAAAGTCATTTTGGTTGAGTCAGACGGTGACGCATTCTGACTCACTTTTTTTATCTTCCATTTTCCCTGTACGCTCCTGTTGGGGAGCAGGGGCAATGCAGCATGTGTTTGTTTTTGTGGTTGTGACTCACTTGTCTGAATGACCTAACATGAGTCAGTTATTTAGAGATCTCTCTCTGCCAATATCACTCTGTTGTCTTCATCTACCTGTCCATGATTCGTGTTATCATCCAAATTGTTATGAAGCATAAGAATAAAGTGCATTGTAATATACTAGATGATAGTACTGGCTTTGTTTACGCACAGAATTTCATTTTTAAAATCTACAGCTTTGGGTGAACTTCTCTTTGATGATCTCCACGTATCTTCTTGTCCGTTTTCACATTTTAGGAAATCTGCAAAAGAAAATTATTTTTTTCTGGAATGTTTTCATCCACTGATGTTAACATCAGATATGAGTTGGTTGAAAAGGAGACGGCAGCTGATCAGTCAGGTGAGATAATGTTCACGTTGTCAGAATATATTACGTGTCTATATAATATAAATGTGTCTCCATCGCAAACAAAGCACATTAACTCATTTGAAAAGCAAAACATGTCATTTTGTTCTTGTGATTTGCGAAAATTGAGGAACTTATATAAAATTGTGTATTTTCATCAACCTTTTCCAATGCAAGGCTTCGACGTGTGAGTAAAAAAAGTAAGTAAATTAAAACACGCCTACCATCAGAAGACAATCCAGTGAATGATGAAGCAGAAAATTGACCGGGGAGCGTGCTACTTCTCCGTAAGTGATTAATATATGATGATCACTATTAAAGCAACGTCTCACTTTGACTGAGGGTGCTTCAAGGACGGATCACATGGGTAAAAAGTGCACTGTGCCATGAGAAACCTTTTACTGTGGTCTTTCCTAATGGGAGCATTTAACTCCTTTATTAAGCCAGAAACTGATGAGACAGAAACCCACACCCGTTCTTGTGCTCTGATCCATTATTAAAGAAAGTGGTGTTTCTGTTTAATGGGGCCAGGTTTTAAATATAGGCGAGCATCAAAGGATTTACATGTTAAAAAACTGAAAGCGTCTCTGATTTTTCTTGGGTGCACAGAGATAAGGGAGGCGACGGGAGCCAGCCTCCCACAAAAGGATTAAACATTAATAGCACATTAGATGGCTTTCTCACGTCTGGCTTTCCTGTGGCTCTGAGACAAACAACAAGGATGGCGCTACAAAAAGGACCATTGATCTCCAAGTGAGCCACCCTCCAGGGATTCGACGAGGATACGAGCCGAGGGGGAAGAGAGGGGTTGTTCTGTTTGATGCTGGATTTGTGGAACAAAAAACAGGTATGATAATGTAACGTTTACAGGAATATTGTGTGGCCCTGCTCGCGTTCTGAGGGAATACCCATGGGTGTTCTTTGTTTCATTAAGGGCTTCAGTCTCGAAGAGTGACAGTTGTAGAGGGAAAACAACAGAAAAATAAAAACGAATTGGTCCTGCTAAGGTCTAAACCACCAGCATCTGCTTTGCTTCTACAGCAGAGGTTTATGTGTGAGGGCAGCGCTGACCTTTGCGTTAACACTTGCACTTGTGTTTTGCTGCTATATGACAATCGCTTACATGCTGACTAACAGACAGACTGGCTTGTAAAATCAGAATCCTGCACAAACTAGTCTCCGTTTGCATTTTCATGACTCTCTCGTGGCTATTTTGGCAGCAGGCTTTCAAGTAATTATTGATGGTGAGAAACACAATATCCCCTCCAACTACGGCGCTCTTCAGAGCAATGGTGAAAACAACACCAGAACGATTGGCACTTCTTACACCAGCACTGTATCACCCGAGGGTTTCATTCACAGCGAACAAACGAATGTTTGAATGAAATGTGAGCAGAAGAGCACCTGAACACACGTCTGTCCCTGAAAATCTGTTTCCTGAAAAATACATTAGTGTGTTAACGTTAATTAAAATACAAAAATGTATGAAATGGGCCAGTAATAATCAGAATTTTCTGTCACATTGTAGTTTGTCAGGTAGGTGGACATGAATGGCAGCTGAAACGATGGGCAATCCTGATATTACTGAACATTTTCTGATTTTGCTGTTATCCTCAGTGTCCATTTTCTGTAAACGTGTCATGGCAGTTGAGGATCTGGGGAGTTAAACAGTTCCCTCCGTGGGATGAAGGAAAAATCCTTTCCTCTGATTTGCTGAATGTCATTCACAGTAACATGTTCCTTTGGAAAACTCTCTCATCTCAGATGATTGGAGATCAGCGGGGGAACTGAAAACTTCCGAGACTGTATGTTTGTCACATGGTGCTTCATCACATGAAGAAGGCGGATGAGGTGGCGCATCCCGGACATGCTGTTTTCTCAAATACGAAAGTTAGGCTCTTGATTTGATGTGGTCCATTCAATTGTAAACGCGCAAAGCACACAGACCTCTGACCCTGACTGTATGCACACAACATATCAAAACAAGGAAAAAAACGGCAGATCGATGCTTCATGAAAACAAAGAGGGAGGAAGAAAAAACATAGATCAGAATGAAGATACCACTACAGACCACCCTCTCACATTTGCACACTCAATCCTGCTCAACCTTTTTTCACAATAGTCAAGCGCATGCTAAACATCAACTGCCATAAAGAAAGAAAACAGAAGAGAGCAGTGTTGATATGTGCTGAGCAGACCCAAATCCTGCCTGCTAGAAAGGCAATTCTCACTTTTCCCACTTAATAAAACAGAGCACGTCACGTCGAGTGCTCTGCTCAAACCCGTATCACAATGGACAATGGACCCCATCCACATGAAACAAGTAAGGATCAAAACAGAGATAGACATGTTCCTGAAATGAATCTTCCTGTCTCTTGAACGAAGCCCTGAACAAAAATGTGGAGCAAGGACCACTGATTCGGTTTTCACATTTTCAGGGTAGGGTGTCTCAGACTGTGTATGTTAGCTGATAATGGACACCCACGCAGCACTCTGCGTAGGAAGCATGGCGTTTGTCAGAAAGCCGGGCCATGACACGATCATTTAGGAAAGTCACAATTAGATAATTTCAATAATAACAGACCAGGTGGATGGACACGACACATAAATGGAAATCGGCTTATGGCTGTGTTAAGCAAGAGGCACTGCGCTACTGTAGATTAGCTGAGCATCACGGTCATGTGACTTATGTCTGGGAAAATACAGCGAACACTGTTGATATTTGTACATTTGTCCATGCCATTAATAATCGAGTATTGTTTAGACTCCAGCCACTGGGGAAGATATCTGACAGCTATTAATTGAAGTCAATTTGGGCATACACAAAATAATCTGACAAGGCATGCCGACACCCACTGACACTGACCACTGTATACCACACAGCCACACACACACAATCATGAGGCGTAAAGTGCAAGCAAACATGCCTGTCACAAGTTGGCTAATTAAGTCATCCATAGACAGCAATAGTACTAATTTCCAGAACTGAACAGACACGTTGGCAGTAATTAGAAGTGTCCTTTCTCTCTGTGCCTCATTCAGCTTTCATGTCAGAGAAAGGATTTGGAATGTACTGTGGCGCTCACATTGAATGATGCAAATAGATTTCCCCATAACCTGCTTGTAATCTACTTACATTCACAGTGGCTGAAGAAAATTAATCATAACCTTGCTTGTCTTTCCGTTTTTTTTTTTTGTTTTTGTTTTTTTGTCTCCGTTAAATCCCTGCTTGCAGTCAATTTCTCTTGATCTTGTTCACACATGGGTCACATCTCTCAGCCTTTTTTGTGAGGGAATTGCGTGAGCTCATGTTCTTGTTTTACAGATAAGTAGCATCTAATTAAGGGAAAACTATTTTGCCCACTGTACGCCTTCACATTAGGCTTACAGTTCTGATTGCTT
Organism: Acanthopagrus latus; assembly: GCF_904848185.1. Classification (NCBI taxonomy): domain Eukaryota; kingdom Metazoa; phylum Chordata; class Actinopteri; order Spariformes; family Sparidae; genus Acanthopagrus; species Acanthopagrus latus. The sequence goes on from NC_051061.1 coordinate 10,984,088, forward strand.
GAGAAAATGCTGTTTGGGACAGTCTGTGGCTTTGGAGCAAACATTCTCTGTATCTGTTACTGAACCATGCAAGAGTTTTAGTTGGAAAGATTATGTTGAACACCTAAGGGTTCCATCAGAGAACTATTTCAGGCTAAGGTTCCACTTTGATCTCTCTCTGTCATGATTTCCTCATGCTGCAGGACGTTCAAGCCAACTTGAATGTTTTCTCCTTATTCATTTGTTAATTTCTTTCCAATTTCTCCTCTGGTCGGTGTGACAGTTGCTATTCAAATGCAAATGCCTCAGCTGCATGTTGGATCTCATGGAAGAGAGTTTGGGCTCATTTGACAGCGCTGCTCACAAGTCAGCATGTTGTCACTTGTAACAGAGCACAGATCCCACACCGTCATGATCTCCCTTCGCTTCTCCATATGCAAATGCACACTGCAAATTGATACAGCACCCAATACAAAATATGAAACAACATATTGGATCACAAAAGCTTAAAATGAAGGGTATCATCATTATCTTCCGTGATAACCCACAGGTGAAAATATGGCACTGATAAAGACGGTCCATATTATCACAAAACGTGTATTAAATTACACAGTTGGCATTTGCTCCCTGTGCTGTAAATAAAACCCACAAACACAAAATGAGAATGATCCAGAAATGGTGCTACAATGAAGTGTAAAATAAAACACCATAATGACTCTCATATCCCAGGCACAGTTTCACAGTCCTTGCTCTTAACACAATATTCTATACACCTAGCATGCCAAAAATAACCCAAAGGCAAAATTTCGTCCAACATATTTCTCCCCGTTTTTTCTCAGGCCTGCTGGCCTTTCAGGAAAAGAAGTATCCAAACTCTTTTTCCCCCAGTGCTGATCTCTGGTCCTCCAGTCACAGCTTCTGCTGTGCTGACACACCCTTCCAGTAATCAAGGATGTCATGCAGGTCCTCGCCTTTGGCGAACTGCACCTTTTTTCGAAGGGCATTTCCGGCCGTCACATAACAGGCCTCATCCCGCTGGCCCTTCCGGTAGGGACGAAAGCGCTCCCAGATCCGCAGTGAACTCTCTGAGGAGTACTCTGGGCTGGAGGAGTAGCCAGAGTAACTGGAATGGTGGCGGGCAGGCGAAAGCTGGGAGTACGATGCTGCATCCCTGCGGGAGCGTGTGAGGGGCTTTAGGAAGGAAACCCTCTGGGCTGGGGAGCCCTGGTGGGAGCCTTCATAGTAGAGAGCTGGGACGGAGTGGCGATGCTCCGAGCAGTGGTAGTCCTGCTGCACCTCCAGCTGCTGCTGCTGCTGCTGCTGCTGTTGCTGTTGCATTTGTTGTTGTTGATGGTAATGGTGCTGCTTCTGGCTGTCCTGATGCTGGGCACCAACACCACCACTGTCGCAACCACCACCCCCTCCACCGCAGCTCCCACTCCCCACTAAAGGTAGCCTCTCAAGGGGCTCCCCACAGCCCACGGGACTGGCCCGATCTTGGTAATGCTGCTGTTGTTGATTACAGCCATCTGGGCTTCTTGGCTCAGGTACATCCAGGCTATACACCCTAGCTCCTCCGCGTTCCCTGTCCCGACCCATGGAGCCACAAGAGCTGGTGCTGCACTGTTTTTTGACAGCATTAACAATAACCACAGCAGCGTCTGCACTCATTTGTCGCTGAATGGGACGCACAGCGGTGGCTGGTGGAGGGGGCCTGTAGGGGGGAGAGATGACAAAGCCACCACCGCTGATGCCTGGGCGCTCAGAGAGAGGGGCATTCAAGGCAGGGAGAGGAGGTGGAGGAGGTATTTTGTTGGGAGCAATGACCTGTCCTGTCTCTGTCAACCCTTGGGAGAGTGGGATTAGGCCGCGAGTAAGGGAGGATGTGCTGGTAGGGGGTGGGGAGGTTGGATTGGAGGAGGCTGTAGTGTTAGTTGAAGCCCCTGAAGCTGCAACTGCTGCTGCATCCAATTTCAGTGCATCAATGCAGTTGTTAATGATCTGGTTAACCTTGTCCACCTCCATGGCAATGGTGGAAATCTCTGACGCAGAGCCATGTCCGTCATCATCTGAGTCATCCCCGACATCAGTTCCATCATCATCCCTCAAGTCTGCCCCCCTCATCAGTCCATGCCCACCATCTCCCATCCTCTCCATGCCAGCCCCTCCAGATCTGATATCCATATAATTTCCTTTACTTGTGGCCAGGGCCTCTGAAAAGGCAGTGGCCATCTTTTCCACTTGTGGGATAGAGGAAAGTCTAGAGGAACTTGTGTTGGCTGAATGAAGCATTCCCGAGCTGGATGATGTGGACATGGGAAGTTTGCCTCCATGGTGGTGCTGGTACTGGTGATGTTCCCTGGACTGTTCCTGAAGCTTGTGGACTGCCGATGGATCATTGGCCACTGCTGCCGCAACCTCTGGTCCGTAGCGCATTTCAAGGATAGTTTTCTTGACACAGATGGACTTTTTTTTCTCATCATGCATCCTTTTCTTGCGGAGACAATAGTAGACGAAGCCTAAAACGATGAGCATGCCAAAAAGACAGCCCACAATGGTCATTATGTAGTGTGTGGTGGTGGAAGGTGTAGGGAGCATGTCATCAACATTTTGAGCACGAGTGGAAAACGTGAGGCAGGTGTGGTTGTAGCGCTGAGAGTTACGGATGGATGCTACACAGAAGGTGTAATTGGTGTGTGGTTTGAGCTTGTTAAGGGTAATCATCTCCTTCTTGTTCTTCAAATTCATGACATCAGACACGAATGTGTGGTTGTATTGTGTTAGAATGTACATTTTGCTGTAGGGCCTTGGGATCTGTACAAGGAGAGACGCTGATGACAACGAGACATGATGGAGCTTGATGCTGGGAGTGAAGCTATGCTCAGTCGAAGAGGAAGGGGTCGGATCATCATACGGTCTCATACCACCAAACATCTCCGGACCGATCCCAGACGGACCATCCAGATCTGGTGGGAGAGAGGTCATTCCAGGAATCATCACTCCATCTCGGCAGTGATGGTACAAAATGTTTTTTGCGTTTCGACCGGCGTGACCTGCAGCAATAAGCAAGGGGAAGCCAAACATCTCACGGGGCGTCTCACACTGGAGGCGATCGTATGTGTGTGTGACATTGTTGAAGGACTCCAACCAGGTCAGGAAGCTGTAGAGATCACAGCCACAGTGAAATGGATTTGCTGCCAGTTCACACACCATCAGTCGACTGAGAACTGTAAACGTGGATGGGTCTATCCGGGCGAGTTTGTTGGATGATAGGTCAATGCTGCTGAGGCTGGGGCACTCCCAGAATGCATTGTTGGCAATAACCTCAATCAGGTTGTGTTGCAGGAAGAGGCATTGCATGCGGCCGAGCCCTCTCATCATGCCCTCGGTTAAGTTTGTCAACTTGTTGTAGCCCAGTTGGAGAACCTAAGAAAAACACAAAAGTTGCATTAGAGCATTTTTATTTTAGTGGGTCCAGTTTTTTTGGAAATAATTTGTACCCTTGATGATAAAATCTGGATTGGATTTAGTGACTCAGAGTGCAATTATGCCTGCAACAACACAATTATCCTTCACTCAACACAATTTAATTAATTATAGTCTTCTTCCAGTGCATGTTTCAGGCTCTGTGCTGTATTTACAGTACAATGAAGTGTCCTGTCCCATTTCAAAATAGAATAAAATGCATACGACTGAAACGTCGCCTGGTATACTGAACAATATTTGTGCATCAGGCTCAAAGCTTTTATCATCGGTTCCCCGCCATCACCTGTAGGTTGGCTTGTCCTGCGAAGGCTCCGTCCTCGATGTAGCTGATGTCATTCTTGGTGAGGTTGAGGTCGGTCAGGTTGGTGAAGCGGTACATGGAGCTGAAGAGCACCGCTTTGAGCTTGTTCTCATTCAGTCTCAAGTCATGGACTGTGTTGTTGATGTGCTGGGGGATAGTCTCGTACGGTGGTTGGTTCTGACTGCAGATAGCCAGCCACACATAGCCTTTGTCCCCCTCTATGAGCCAGCAGTCCCCATTGACTGTGTTGGGAAAGTGAGAGAGAAATAGGAGGGAGGGAAGAATAAGAAAAAGGAGAGTGGAGGTGGTAAAAGCACCCTGCATGATGCCGATGAAAGAAATGTGGAAGAGGGGAAGCTATAATTATCAAGGAGAGAAACGTAGGGGCAGGCAGGAAAGGAGGTTGTGTTGGCAGGAGAAAGGGAAGCAACAGAGGTTGCTAGGAAGGATTTTCAAAGAGGATAAGGGTGCTGAAACAGGGGCGAAGGCTTCACAATGCCAGTCACAGCTTTATGGTCATCATGGTGATTAGCAGGGGACCCATGTTATGTCATATCTTGTTGGACTGCAATGTGGAGTGACACAGCTTGTCTTCATAGTCCCTCTGTGGAATTCAGCTGTCACTGACCCAAACGGAAGGACCCTTGGAATAACGGAGAATCTGCAAAAGAGAACACAGCAAAAGTCAAATAAGAACAATGTGGAATATGGTGTGCTGATCCATGATGTTATACACGGAACATATTCTCTACATGCTTTTATACTTCTTCAAGGAGTGATGCTAGAGGGGTTTCTACAGTGTCAAACTCTGAGGAGTATGGCTGCTGGCCAGGCTGCTAGATTTGACAGGTTGAGAGTGAGAACGCCCTGTATACAGCAATGCCCCGGCAGGTACCCTTTAAACCCACTGCATCTGTGCTTAGTCACCCCTCTTGGTCCACCACCTCATAAGGCTATGAGGTCATCAGGCTTTGGCTGAAACCTACGTGTACCTGCCAGTCTCACCGCCCTCCTCAGAGGCACAGAGAGTCTTTTTTTAAACGCAGAGTGCAGCATTAATCACCCAAACGCTGACAGCACATTGTCTCCACAGACATCCCTTGTTATGACACTATCCTGCCAAAACCTAAGCTCTCCATCCCATCTGCATGTCATTTGAATAGCAGTCAAGCGTTTACATAAGGAGAGGATTAGCTGCCTGTTGCATCATGACAGACATTGTCCTCTCGCCTGCTCAGCAGCTGGGGAAAACATACTTACGATTACATGCACATTACACAAACACGGACACTTAAGTGGACACGTGCCCTCAGACGAGCATTTGCAGGTGTAGACATACGCTTTCAGCCACATGCATGTCCTCATGTAGGGGTAGCGTGTGTCCTCACAGGTAGTAGTTCAAGTCAAAGCAATCAAAATGGATTCTGATCAAAGCGCTAATGGTATGCTGTATGAAAAATACAGGATGTCTGTCGACACGCTGTAGCTACCGTCTCTCCCTTATGTCTTTCATCCCACAACTCTGCTGTTTTACATTCTAGTGATTTTTCTCCATCATTCCGTGAAAACAGCAAATAAACTCTCCCCCTCTCTCTCTCCCTCCCTGATAAAGAAAGGCCAAATTTCTTTCTTGTGCTCCAAATTCAGACTTCTGTCTAATTCCGACAGAGGATTGAACTCATTCCAGTCTATTCCAGTCCACGCTCCCTGGAGGTACCGGCAGAGATTCAGGTCCGTCCTCTTTTTTTAATCCACTTATTACCGCAGAAAACTGTGATACCTGAAGCACGTGTGAAATGGGACATTATCATGTTCATCTAATGACCTTCGGCACTTGCTACAGTCGGTAGCTGTTTCCTGAAGATGTGATATATACGAGAGATGCATTCAAATCACAAATCAACTTTTGAAGCCAGCCTCAACAGTAGCCCGTGATCTTTTTGATTAGAACATAAATCAGCCCCTGATTGCACTGAAATGATCACTTAGGCAACTTTGTGGTAAACTATCCCAAATCACGGATTATTTTTCTAGTTTCAAAGTTTGTATTTCAAGTATTGAAGTGTGTTTGTGGGCTAACATTTGCCTAAACAGCAAAGTCTATTCAGGATTGGGTAGATTAGGGTTGTAGAAAATTCTACAATACAACAGCAAAACAACAATGCTGCAAAAGATAAGAATCAAAAACCCCTCTACAAGCACAGCTCAGATGTTATTAAGTCTTTCCAATAAAACTATCATTTGAAAATACTGAATCTGAAACCTTTACCCCAACACCTGTAAATAATATACACATGCACACATTCATTCCACCGCTCCTCTGCACAGCCCTGCGCTCATGCATGTACTGGGACACTCCCCTGCCATTGATTTTCACGCTCTCCTGTCTGAGCTTCATCCTCCTCACATGAGACGTGATCTCATTTGGTGCCCCACATAGTGGAGCCCAGAGGGTTCACATGAGGGAAACAGGAAGCACAATGGGTCTGTATGTGTGCGTGTTTAGGGATATTATTACATAATTAGGAATATGGGACATGCAGAAGACCCGTCTCAGAGGGAGAGAGCATGACTCATAACGCGGATCCATTTGTGACTATGAAAATGTAGGACGCAAGATCAAACTTAATCCTTCTCCGCTGCGGACTGCTGATTATTAGTATGCATGCAGTTAAATTGTTTTTGTTTTTAAATCAACATTTAAATATTGCATGTTTTAAGTAAGTGACAATAAGTGGAGATGAGGTCACGGCCTATCGCTTTATGCACCCGTGCATACATCTACCCTGAGTAGGACACTGCAGCAGAAAGGGTGAGGATCTAGGAAGGTAACAGGTGAACAGGTGGTTCAAGGGTAGCTGCAGGTGTCTGACTGCCCTACTTCTTCTCCTGGAATACAGCACAAATCCTCCTTTTTTTCAAAAGCCTCCTCTTGTAGTTGAATCACTGCCATGCACCACAACAAGAATACAGCCGGAGTTACTAATTGAACATCACTGGCACATTTTAACCACCGACTATAACTAGGGCGCGTACAGTAGCACGCCCAGACCCGAGCCAGGCAAATTCAAGTGCTATCTGCTCTGGAATTTGAAGGCATCATTACAAATCATATGTTCACACATCATTCGGGGTATTAAAAAGTGAGTATGGATGACTTATGGAATGTGACTAAAAACATTTACTCAAGCACTCTACTTAAATACAAGTTTTAGGTACCATATACTTAAGCATTTTCAGCGGAACGCCTCCAAATCATGACGAAAATGTTGAATTGTGAAAATGTTCTGCAAAAAGCACTAAAAGTTTACTACACACACACACACACACACACACACACACACACACACACACACACACATACAAAAAAAAAAACACACTCTGGTCACTGCACCCATCTACAGATCTGGGTTACTCAAAGCACCTGCTCATTTTGATCTTCACTGTTGCAACTGAAACACACTTATGATTGATAGTGCCACTTAACCCTAATGCCAGCAAAATAGGGCGTTATTGTCATTGGCATCAAATTAGCGCGTCTCCTCCGCTTCATTAACCGCCATGATGAACCTCCTCCCTGAATTCTAACAGCAGCCGCTGAACGCTGACTGTGACAGGTGCTGGAACCGGAGCAGGTCCATATCTCTTCCATTAAAAGCATGACTCTTGGATCTGGGCCACCGTCAGTCCGTGTGTAAATGTATTTACCGCGACCCCTTTCTGTGCCGCTGGCTGCATACGATGCTGTCATTTTGAATTGTGTCACCTGCGAGCACCCTATTGAACTGACATGTCAAATCAAAGAGAGGCCGATTTATGCATGGAAAGTGTAGGGGCAAATCTGCACCGCGCGTTTCATTCAGTTTGCGCTAACAGTCTGTGTGTGATCAGTGTGTGATGAGCTCAGGCTTCAGCTCATGCTCAGACCTCATGCCTTCACACGTATTCTGAGAGTTGGAGGTCAGCCGTGAAGAAGTGAGGGGGACCTACTAGCGAACATGAAATGCCAGATAATGTTGTAAAACATATTTCTATCTGCTCTTTGCAAGGTTGTGAATTCATGGTTTATCTTTGAGTGCTCACACTCTGAACACAGCACATTTCCCCAAGGCGGTAGCCGCCGCAACATCCCAGTGTTTTTCCTGTTGCTGCTGTTTGATTTAGAAATAACAACATAATGATAACAATAATAAATATATATTAAAAAAACAAAACAAAACAATGGAATACTTCAACTAACAAAATAACAAAGAAAGGAAGGACACAACAGCTCCGCACATGTTGCTAAAATGGGGAAACCAGGGAAGAGGAATCACTTAGTGGCTCTCAACTGAAACACTAACCAAGAGGATTCCTGCCAGGCGATCTTAAGGGAATAAAGAAAGGTTTAACGACAAACTGGGAGGATAAGTGCAATACGCTCCAGAGCACAGCGCTGTATTTACTGAGGACGCTGAACTCTGTTGTCAAAACAGTCATAACTCTGTTTTATCGATTGCATTGAATCATGGTCCACTTTTGTCCTGATGTTTGGGGAATCTTAACGTGGACGCCTGCTCCGAGAGCAACTCCGGACAGCCTGCTCAGAAAGGTCACCGCCATCTTAGCTGACCCATCCCACTCCGAGCTCCAGGACGGAGGTATAAGGTCCTGGGGCTCCAGAGCTCCAGGTTTAATTGTTGCACTTTGCACACTGCTTAACTTTTTCACTCATTGTACTTAGTAACCTTGATGTGTCTTTGTCATTTGTTGTATGTAAATTAAAAGTTGTTAAATTTAAATATAGTAGTTGTTAATCAATACAAATATCCAAATGATTGTTTTGGCAGGTACCGGGGATCCTGGCTGTCGAGGCCAAGGTCTATTCGATATCACTGTGTTGGTGTTGTTCCAAGAATATCAGAATTAATGTTGTTCCTGGACCGTTATTACAACCGACTAATCACGCTGTTATAATGTCACAGCTTTGTAACTCCTGTTGTTGTTGTTTCTGGAGCACCATGTTTAATGTGTCTCCAGGACCATCATTTCTGCTTACGAAGAAGCAATGACGTCCACATTGTGAATAAGCTGTTGTGGCTGAGTGGTTTGAATAAAGAGCTCTCGCCCAGAAGACCAGGGCTCATATCACATTTATTTTGTCGGGAACGTACTCTCATTCCCACTTCGTCAGATTCGGTAGCTTCGTCAGCGGCCATAAGCGTCAGACTTTAGCGCTCTGCCCACCCCTCTAGAGTCAGGTTTTGATCTGAAGGGCATCAAGTTAGCTACGGGTTACGACATGTGACTGCTCCATAATGTGATTCATTTTATTTCACTACTCTTACTTTGTTTCTGTTTTTACACTTCATCCCTCATGTTACAACCCTGCAATATAAGTAATGGCTAAAAACAAAAACAGCAATATGTAATACACAATATCTGGTTCGACTTTAAAAATAAAGTGAGTTAACAACCTGTAAAAGTATGGCATTTTAACATCAAGGCAAAAAAGAAATAACTTCTTGGTTAGGATTAGCTCAAGCTCATATTTTGTGTTAAAATAACTACTACATTCAGTCTCGTAATGTGATTACATACATGCAAATGACATCTGTGGCATCACATTATGTAGGTTAACATGCTTACATGAATTAAACATAAATCACTCTCGGTCACAAATGGGATGCAAATCCTGGGCTGCGGAGGGGAAGTCCTGTGAATGTACAACCAGACCTCCCCTGGACTAAGACCTCATTTGCACTTTACACTACTACACTAGAGGAAAACTTCAATAAGTGACGCTATAGGGTATCTAACTGTGACGCATTCTACTACTGGCTGTATATGAGTGAGAGTAGTCCGTTGTAGGAAGGGGAACATAGGGACAGGTTTGCAGAAGCAAAGCTCACGAATCACACACAACCACCGCAAACAAAAAAACAATCTGACAACTCTTCACAGACCTTCTTCTGTCTGCACCTGCCTTTTTTCCCTCTTTGTCTCTCTCTTCCAAGGTCTCTAGATCTTTTTTTTTTTTTTTTTTTAATCCTCTCATGCCTCCACAGGCCTCGATATGTGTTCCCGTCACTTAATTTCCCTCACTTTGTCTCATTCTCACCTCTCCCTGAATCCCTTTCCCTTTCCCATCAGTCTGCCCCTGTTGTTTTGCTTTCTCCTGGTCCAGGGGCCAGTTCCCCGGAGTGCAGTCAGTGTGGTGCGGAGAGGTCGGGGCTGCGAGCAAAACACTCTTTCCTCTCCACTTCACACAGGGCTCGGAGATGAGACAAACACAACTACAGACAGATGAAGCTCCTCCGAGAGCTTTCACCACGTGTGTGTGTGTGTGTGTGTGTGAGAGCGGAACAGATCATTCCTCAGTGGCCAGAAGAGGAACCTGATAAAAGCAACGGTGCTACATTGTGAAGCGCTGCTGAACAAAATGTTGCTTGTTTTGCTCTTGGCAGGTTGTATTTGCACCTTCATATACATCTTTTACAATCTGTCCATACAAACAGCTACACAAATGACTGTTTGAACGTTCCGCCTTTATTGTGGAGCAGCCTTTCGTTAAGGAAGTGGGATAGAAAAAAAGCAGGAAGATATAAATAAATGAGGGAGATGAGAAGAGGGAAAGCAGAGAGAAAGAGAGAGAGAGGCAAGAGAGGGCGGAGGGAGAGAGGGAACAGATGACATGTTGCGTTTTGATCTTTGATTCCGCCACAATCTTCCTTTTTCACAGCTGCAAAGAACAGAGGCAAAGTCACAGACGCCGCGACACAAATCACCTCGGATGCACCGTGTTATTATGAGGCTCATCCAGGCTGCAAAAAAGCCCGACTTTAGAGAGCGAGCGAGCAGCATAAACAGAGAGAAAAAGGCAGAAAGGAATGAAAGGCGGGGGGGGCAGTGTTCTAACCACCTCTCTCAGGTTTGATCTATAATTCATGTTTCATCGCCATGTATGCCTTGAGATGATCTTTTCAACTGCTCCCTTTTTCTAAAAAATTCTTTTTACCTCTTACCCCTCTCACTTCTTCTCCGTCCTCCCTGACCTTCTCCGCGTGTTTGCGTCCGTTTCCGTTCGCCGATGTTTGACTTTTGGACCACTGTCATCTGAGGCCGCTCATGCATGACATCGTATCCATTTCCTGGATGCCCCGCAGGAAGAAGAAGAGGCGCAATGGAGCGTGACAGAAAGGAGGGCCCCGAGGTCTGGGGCTAAATGGAGCAGAGCACCTACCTTACCCCCCCCCGGTGCCTTCCGATTGACCACTGTACCACCTACCACGGGTCCAAGTCTATGCTCCGGCCTGATGGGGGCAGTAGAAGAATTTCTAGTAGAGAACCAGGGTAGATTCCACCCACAGCTGTGGTTAAAGCCTGAGAGAGCTGGCGGCTGAAACTCAAGAGCAGTTGTGGCAGCCATGTGGAAAGAAGCAGATTATTTTTTGCTACAAGCTAGGGCAGGGAAAGCAGGACAAGTGGCTTGGACTTGGGCAACGCAGGGGCCAAGGGAAAACAGAAATTGGATGATACGAACTACAAAGGATAGCGGGGATAACTCAGTGATTGAGGTCAGTGAAATGTCACAGATAGAGATTGCAGCCAGGGCAATAACGTCATTGTGAACAGAATGGAATCATGAATCTGTGGCCGAAAATGCTCTCTACAATCCAAACAGTGCACTTGTGATGCGGTACATGGAGAGGTCATTTCAAGAGGAGAAGTCAGTACAGTCTAAATGTCAGACGGGCGAGATTTAAACTTTATGCTAAGGATTTAAATCTTCAAATCAGCAAGTTCAAATCCATAAAAATGATGGTTAAAAAAGCTCAATAACTAAAGCGTACATAAATATCTAACTGCAACTCCAACAGTTATCAAAGGCCAACACCCAAGACCCAAGACTGAGAACATTAGTGTTGGCAAAGACCCACATCGAGCCATCGCTTAATAATAAGATCTACCACCAGCTCTACTCTCTCAAGGCCTCAGCCCCAGTCTGATGTTCTCGCTCATGACGTCTCTGAGCGGAAATATTTAGAGTAAAACATGATGGAACAACAATCGAAGACATAAAAAGTATATCCAGTTAATCCAAAATGCAGCAATCGGATGCCAACATATGTCTACAGGATCAATACATTGTACAGAGAGAGGTGTTTGTGTTTTGTGAAAAAGAAGGAGCTTGAAACGTATCAATCAATAGCACAATATCAGATCAATTTCTGGATCAACACATCAGATAAAAGCTGACTGGGAATGGACGAGGTTTCAATTACAGCTCAATAGACGCAGCAGCAGCTAATGAAAACAAATGGATGAAGTAAAGCCGCCGTCGGACAGGATCTATTTCTCCAGGGGAGCTTGAGTGGTTTGAATGCTGCATGTGGCCGCAGTAATTCTAATCCCACAGATGTGCATACTGTGTGTGATTCCAATCGACAAGGGTGACAGCATTGGTTTGTTGCATCCAGAATTGAACTTAATATGTATCCAGTGGTGTCACTCTTACAAATGTTGAAACAGTGCCAACTGCTAAACAATGGTACTGACTATAGCTGAGTTAAATCTGCACAACCACAAAACGCAAGCATTTGAGAGAGAAAAGGGAGAAGACGTGCATCGGCTCATCTTCATTTTGTTAGTTTAAAATGTAGCAGAAAGATCACACGGTCACCGAACCCCAAATGTCTAGTTTCTAACATGTGTTTAATGTGATATCGTGCCGTGGCCTTCCTTCACAGGACGCAGGCATTGTAGCCCTGCTGTTCATAGCTTATACAGCCTATTGATTTTTGGCTACGTAACCCGGAGGTGTTTCATTTTCAGAAAGCTAACAGACTCGTGTTTTCCTAACGTGAACTCCGACAAACATGCTCACAATCTATTAGAGGAATACCTCTCTTCCTCAACACGCAAGCATGCACACATTGTGGGGGCCGCTGTGGGTTTAACATATAATGTTTCGCACATACGAGACCACAGGTTAAGCTGTGCTCTCGATCAAAACGCAGTGCGTTTGCCACTTTCAATGCATGCGTTATCCTCCAGCCTACCCACTTCTACCACTGCTGTCATGGCAACAATGTATCAATGCTGAAGGCGCGAAGGCACAATCACTGTTTGGTCACGAGAGGAGCATGGAAAAAATGGAAGATGGGGGTGGTGGGGGGGGCGGGGGGTTTAAGTGAATTTCAAGCTAAAGCAGTTAATAGGAGGAGATTGAGTGATAATAGTGATGATGGTGAGAGTGCTGTGATGAGCAAAAGGGGGAATGGATGATAAACGGGGGGGCTGTCGGGAGGAAGAATGAAGAGTGGCACTGATGGATCAGCAGTAAGTTGCCGTGCTTCACTGTCATATTCATCTCTCTTATTTGATTCGTGGAGACGGAGGCAGTAATCATTTGGCCGACACTCCACCATGGCAGAATTGATATGGGGTAGATTGGTGCCAGTCTTTCCTTGAGATGTGTGAAACGCTGCCAGGCATAATGCTGTTCAATAACATTTGATATTAGACTTTGATTAGTTTTGCGTTCCCTGTGATTAAATGGGAGCTCCAAAGAGCTGGCTGATTTGGCGGTCATTCAAACTGAAGGACTGTCACGCCACAGTCTGGGGTATACATCCAGAACAGTCGGTGGTTGAGCTAAGGTGACAAAAGCACTTTGGTTAAAGGTGTAATCCGTAGAATATGCCTAGAAATTGATGGTAGCGTCACAAACAAGGAGGCAGCATATCACCACCAACAACTGCGGCCCTTTGCTAGCAGTCCTTGGCTGTGGTTAGCCACAATTGGCTTATTAGCTTGTTAAAGGGTACATTACAGTATTTATCTGATAATTAAAGAAAATATCTGTGAGATTATTACATTTCTTGACATTTGTGGATTTGTTTGGTCATTGACAGAAACAGCTGTCATGTTACAGCTGAAATTACAGCAGCTAACAGTCTGTGGCACCTTGCAATATAAGTACAAGTACAAATTGGTATTACGACAGGACAAATCAAAACAGCTACTCTGCCTAAAGGGAAACGAAAAGGTCACAGAAAGTGTCAGAAATGAGACCATATCTTGATTTCACGCCTGAAGTGACATGGCAGCTCACTGGGACGAAGTCGATCCGTTTATTTCTGGATGTAAACCCCCCTCGTCAGGATGCACCTTTGAAATATTGAACTACAAAAGGCTTGTGTTTGCATTTCTACGTCTAACTGTGTGCATTTCCATGAAAGCGGACCTACGAGCCCGCTCAGGAGAGCGATGTGCCGTGCTGACTATTTATGTGCGTGTCATGAATATTCCAGAAGCCTAATTGCACTTTACAACATTGAGGAAACCTTCGGCAAGCCTGAAGGTAAACCACAGAGAACAGGAAGGAGCAAGTAAACAAATACTAAGATTTTCTTTGTTTCTCGAACCTTATGAATCTTCCCTTTGAGCTCTGTTAGCTGAAAATGGGCCACTGAGATTGCCACGGTTGCCGTGTTGGAAAAGCCTCCCACTGAGCTCTGACGTTACACAAGCAAATTCACCAAATGGCACACTGCGGCATTGGTTCATTGTTCATCTAAATTAAGAGACACGAGCAAATCAAAGAGCGGACGTCTCTCCGTTAGTCCTACGACCCTACGATCCTCACTGCCCTGATCGCTCATTTATATTTCAGTCGGAGACACTTCAGTTGAGGAATTGAGCCCTTATTGCAAAACGGTTATACAGCAATATCTGCTGCAAAAGGCTTCACTCAGAAAGAATCCAAGCAGCAACAAGGATTCTGCCGGGAGCACTAATCCCTCAGAATCATAAGCACATTAACTTTAGTATGCACAATTCACAGAGAGAGAGAGAGAGAGAGAGAGAGCTGTAAACAGATATACGATTTTAGCCAAGTCAACAGTATTCAAAAGCACTAAAAAGAAAGAGGAGGAGGTTAGGGTGATGCAAGGTGCCGCAGAAACAAGGATGAGACGTGAAGAAAGAGGGAACAGAACCCAGAGTGTGGACCAAAATGACGCCGGTTAAACTGGCACTATGGAGGAGTGTTCCTCAAAAGCTAAACAGCTTAGCGTGCTTGGAAAAAGGCTGCTGCCTGCAAACGGCTGCATCTGAATGTGTTTATGTTCACGCATCTTGGCTTCCTATTTGATGCAAACCTCAGCTTTGACAACCAAGGCAAACGTTGCTGTTAGATCGCGTTTCTTCCAGCTCAGATTCTATCAGTTTTATCGCCGGCTGATTTGTGCAAAGTCGTGTCTGGTCATGTCTTTTCTCAGCCGAATTACTGTGATGCGATAGACTCGTGTCAGCCAGGGCTCCCTCCACTGTCTCAGAACGGTGCAAAATGCTGCTGCCCAGTTATGGACTCAGCATGTTTGAGGGGCAGGGGCAGTTGTTGTGCATGCTGTGGGGCACCAGGGCGCAGGAAGACATGACTGGATTTAGATCTACCACCTTTTGTAAACCGGATGGACACCCGAGAGGGCACTTTATCACGTTTTATCGACCACAGGGGGCATCATTTAGGCTTGATTGCCTCGTGTAATTGAAATACAGCAGATAGATGGATAGAAAAAATAATTCACTGTAATAATTGCGGCTTAGCGAAGTAAAGTCGTGATTCCCTCAAAATCCCACTGAGATTACAAAGACTGGTCTGATCAAACCTTGTCTAATAATATTTTCAACTGAAATCAAATTGGTAAATAATGATGGTAATGGTTCTCCGTTCCTATTCTGCTGTGATACATTTGGGAGCAATGACAGTCTAGTGCAATGTCATGATGTCCCCCCAGTGCAACATTCCCAGCCTGTCTTTTTAAATCATTCATTTCTTTTTTTTTTCCAACACTACATTGGCTGAGTTTGTGTTGAGCGCAAAGTGTGAGGTGAAACTGCTGTATTGTAAGTATCTGAGCGGGACACAGAATAGCACCCCGAGGTTGCCCGAGGTGCAGCGACAACACAAGAGAGTTTCTTGTATCAAAAATTTAATTTGACGTTGTCAGGAACAGGGCATCCTGACGGGCTCAGAGACAACATTAAAACACTGAAAACGTTTGATTTTAGCATTAAAAGAAAAGCAGTTTTTTTCTTAGGGGAACAATGGAGCATTCTGGGTAGTGAACATACTATAGTCTTGTGATTAATATGAATGTCCATAGTCGGTCCCCTTGCACCAAGTGTGCTGACAATGCACCACATGGTGAGTGGAGCACAGTTGCAAGGCTGAATGAAGACCACCGCAGTAGCTGTGCTAAGCTAAGCTACCGCGCTGATGACTGTAGCGAGCGGTAGACTTTTCATTCAAGGATCGGCTCTTAGTTGGACAGGAAGGGGAAAATGTGGATATGGGTTGTATTCAGAAACCATTCCCTCTTCGTTCAGCCGGGTAATTGTGCTCCGCTCACCATGTAGAGCCAAGTTTTCTACCCAAAGTTTAGTGCCAGGGACTACTTTTCTCAAGACCACACTCACATTTCCTTACACCCAGACTAACGGCCTATGTGGTGTTGGGGTATAGTACTTGGTTCTTGCAGGGGGAAACACACTGAGTTCGTCCAGAGGTTCCTTGTCCTGCAGCAAAAGCACGGCTTTAGTCGTTACGTTAAAAGCAAGTTGGATAGACCGGCACTTTAATCTCATTGTCTCCAATATCAGTGGGCACAGAAATAAGGTCCAGAGAGAATAGAGTTCATGGCAGGGCTGAATTCTCTTATGAATCAGAGTAAAGTGACTCAGCTTTACTGCAAAACAATGTTTTTACATACTTTATATTAACTTACCAACCAATACTCTTCGGAACTAGTTTGGGGGCATAAACAGTATCTTGTTCCCAGTGTATATTGATTTATTTTTATTAACTATGAGTCGAAGGGAAGGCCAGGCAATGAGTCATGGTAAATAATGATAGCGATGGCAGTGACTGTCTGGAGCTCCCAGATGGACGCCTTCTCATACAGTTAGCCTGCAGGCCAGCATCCTATACTGTCTGCAACAGATTATTACATGGGTCAGCTGAAACCCTACACTGGTTCAGACAGCGGAGCGACTCGTGCTGACACATGTGACACGAGTACTTCCTATGAGTGCGTGTAAATGTACACGCACTCATAGGAAGATAGGTCCAAAAAGCGCTTTTCACATTTGTTAGTCCATTTTTCTTTCGTTCTCTCTCTTCTCTTGCCTCTCACTTGTGTGTATTTCTATCCACCTTATCAGAGTAAGTGACTAGTGTGATTATCGATTGTGTTCTACTTAACAAACCCACAAAAAAAGCACCCAATACAACAAATACACAGCGATAAACGCCAAGATGTTGTGACTGTATATCTATTTATATATTTATATTGTATAGTTATATTTTCTACTTTTTAAAATCGTTTATATTGTTAATTATTTTCTATTCTTTAAATAGTTTATATTGTTAATTTGTTATATTTTCACTTAATAGTTATTTGATGCATGCACCAACATCACCACAATTCCTCGTATGTGTAAAATCGTACTTGGCAATAAAGCTTTTCTGATAAAGCTTTTCTGATTCTGTATGTAAATGGATAAATCCTCATGAATGTACACATACAGGAGCGTACTTTGTGGAGGGGAGCAGGTGTGCTTTGCTTAAAGCGAAATGTTATATCCTCCAAAGAGATCCAGTTGGCAGACATGCAACGATGCAAGCAAAGCAGTGTGTACGCATGTGTGGGTGGGGGTGTATACTTGCTTTTGCGCTTCAACAATACACTTGGACAGTATGCATGAACGTCGAGCATCTGCTCCTGGACTACACTGAAACAGTAGGCATGCATTGCGCACAGTATGGATTCACTTATGCATGAGCAGTTATACATGCATGGCTTTTTACCCTCCCTGCGTATTCCGCATTATTATTGTTTCTTTTGGGGGTGATGCTGACAAACCTTCTGCACTGCTAAACTAGGCCAACGCGTGGCTGCCGGCAAGTGAAAAAAAAAAAAAAAAAAACAAGATGGAGAGACAGAGAAGGGGAGAGAAGAGAGGGAGATGGAGAGGAGAAAAGGAGGTAATGAAGAAATTACATGAAAGCGCAAACTATCGAGCGAGTCACTCGCTGTCCTGATGTAACTGTGCTCCCTTGATGTCGCAGTGACCCACAGATTGCTGGTATTATCGCGTCGCATCAGACAAGAAAAGTAGGCAGACTGACACAATATGAGAGCAGATGAAAAGATTGATAGATAAATAGATTTTGTTTCCTTTTAACAACAGGCGTCACAGAAAGAAACGAATGACACATGAGCGGTGCTTTAATATCTGTGCTTACAAGCTGCTCAGAGTTAAGGACATCAGATCAGTGTCTAAGACTCGGCCTAAGAGGCTTTAATGCTCGTCTGTAATCTATTGTTTCCAGTAAGTAGTGCAGATTCAACTTAAAGCTTTCTCTAATTTGAACCGGGGGAAACGCCAAAAATGAATGGTGTTCTTTGATATCCCAAATGACGCGCGTTCAACGTCCACCGGGGAATTTGTAGCACTGTTATTACTGATTGAAAGAGACACAACCTCTCATGACACATTCCCATGTCAAAGTCAAGATTTCGTCCCCGCTGTGATGTTTTACAGGGTGGAGCTCAGGTGGTTGTCCATTAATGGGCTCTGTCTCCGTCTCTTCCCGTCAGCGGCGAGGGCGATATGCATCCCTGCCCTGTGCTTCCTCTGGTCACACTCACGGAGGGCCAAATCTGGCAATGCGAGCATCACCGTGTGATACCCAGCGTGGTGTTATTGACTCAGACATCATTCTTGGATCTCACCAGCTTTGTTTATTCTGAAGCTTTGATTTATTTTATTTTTTTTTTTTTTTTACTAAAGAATGATAAATGGTAGTAAATAGATGTGTGCTGTATTAAGGAAATCTGACTCACTGAAGACTGACTGATTTGCATTTCATTCCAAGAATGTTGTGCCAACAATTTCATCATTTTTCTGAACCTGGCTTTTATTACAGTATTGTAAAAATTCACCACATTGTTTCCCCAGAAAGTTTGAACACGGTGCAAAACGCGAATAAAAACAGAATGCACTGTGATGAACTGTGATTATTCTGTGAAATCTTAATCACTGTTATCCACTGTTATCACCACATTGCGCTGTTGACTTAGGCTCTGTCTGCGTGTCACCACATTGTTTTAGCAGTGTGTGCGGACGTCTTCAGTGAGACAACAACAAGAAACAACGCACAACAACAATCCTATTGGACCAAAAGCTGTCTGGTTTCCATTTGGTTCACTTCCATGTAAATGAGGTGCTTGGGCTCTCTTAGCTGAAGCAGATGTTTCTGAAGGCATTAACCATAGTAACTGAAACATCCCCAGACTCCCCTTACAAATCGTGTGATTATAAGAGTTGTTGCATGAGAAAAAAAAAGAAATCTCAACACACTTTTAGAAACAGCCATGGCAAATCATAAACCATCTGCGCCGAATTCGACATTCAATACAAAACATCAAGACTTTTTTTTTCCTTGAGAAAGGTGTTGCGGCGTCGCCTTGAAAGCCCGTCTGCTTCTGTGTCTGAAGTGCGTCTTAAATCATCTGTTTGACTAATAACTAGCGACTAATAAAGGCTACCTCTTGTCATCCGTGGTCAAAGTCACCAGGCGCTTGATTTTGAGACGAGATGCATTAAATGCCAGGTGTGAATGTGAACCTGTGATCAGACCCCTCGGAACGGATGGTAAATCCAAATGTGAGCAGCCTCTCGGTGGCACATGTTAGTTCTTGGGGCTTGTCTTCCTGCAGGTCTTCCCACTTGCTGTTAAGTGTTAAGACGGCACATGAAAAAAAAAAAAAACGCTGATCCCTTCAGTGCTGCGTGGTAGTGAGTGTCAAAACAGAGTCAGAGTTTTTTTTTTTTTTTTTAAGTAGGCATGCAGATGGAAATGTGGTGGGAAAGGAGGGGAAATGGAGGGTGAAACGGGGACATGGGAACAGAGGAACGGGGCTGATAAAGAGAACAAAGGGCTTGACACCAGATACGAGAGGAGCTGTGACAGATCACGTTATGAAACTCTCCCATGGCTCTGAGAGAGGGGGCATGTGGGAGAGACAGGAAGTGTGAGGGAGAGAAAGAGTGTGTGAGAGACAGAGCGACAGCGCGTGAGAATCAGAGACAGTGAGAGGGAACTCTCGGCTCCGGGGTCAAGAACGTCCGTCCTCAAGGGGTCAGATGATCAGGTCACAAATGTTACAGCGCAAGGCGAGGACGGGAGTGAAGAGAAAGCAAATAAAGGATGGGGTGACCGAGAGAAGATAAAAGACAGAGGGGGGCAAGGAAGAGGGCAGGAGAGAGCAGAGATGAAGAGATGCAATTAGAGAGGGGAGCAGAGAGAGAAGACAAGGCTCTGATAAACTACACAGAAAACAAGGCGGAGAGAGGAAAAGATAAGGGGAAGAATGTTCTCAAATTTAGATCAAAAAAAAAAAAAGGCGCAAGAAATGGAAAAAAAATAACAGATCCGTGACGAGATGCAGACGCTTGAGCGCAACATTAATAGTCCAACTCGATAACGGCATCAGTGGAAGATTAATTCCGGGAGTTGTGTGTCGCCGCTCTCACATGTACCACCACCGGACCGACTGAGGTGACGGCAGCTGAATGTCAAAGACGCTGTAAACAAACATTTACAAACATCTTCGGAGAAGGAAGGAGGGGGAAAAAAGCTCATATTTTTAACGGCTTTGTGTTTATGTGAAGGTGGGAAGGTGATGTGAGAAATGAGAGACACACAACACCTTCTTCCATCCAACTCCCAAAAGAAGACAATAGTGTGTTCGCACATACAAAGACTCACGCACAGGCACAGACTCTAACCCCTCTTTCACCACGCAGGAGTCCACAGTATAGTCACAAAGGGGGGAGAGTGTCACGGTGCTGTCTACAGTCCTTGTCCTGTCAGTCCATTACAGCCCTGCTGAGGCTGTAATATGTCACGTCATCAGTTGAAAGGGGTTAAATCATTTGTGGAGTCAGAGCACCTGCACCTGTCTAACCAGATGTGCACGCCAAACCGTGGACGAGATGCTGAAAAAGCAAAAGTAAAAAAACTTCTTTGCGTCAGAGCTACCGCCTGAAAGGTTATCCGTCTCTCTCTCTCTCACATATTCCCTGCTCGCTCTCCCTCCCGCTGTCTCCCCTGATGTCCCCGAAGCGCAGCCCCCCTGCCGAGAAGCGTATTATCTCACACCGGGAGTTTTAACTAAGTGCCACTTCCCCCAATTAGCATCTCCGAAACGACAAGATTTGTCAACCGCGGTTGCAGCGCTTGGAGAATCGCAGGCACGGAGCAGAAACTGAGATTAAATGCACGTGAGAGTCCACGCGCATCAGCACCTGTCTCCCGCCCCGAGGTACAACAACCGTCTTGGTCTCTTGGGGAGAGAGAGCTGAGGTTTTGTTTTTTTTCCCAACACTTTCTACACAGCGGGTTTAAGCCTCAGTCCCCGGTTTTCATTTTTCCATCCAAAATCATCAGACCGTGTGGATTCTGCAGCACAACAACAACAACAACAACAACAACGTCAGACCTCTCAGATTCCTCCCCGCTTGTCCGTCATCTCTGACATTCAGTGCCTTTCATGGAAAATGCTCATTTTTTTCCCTCGTGTCCCTCCTTTTTCTTATTTCATCGCTCCTCACTGCCATCTTCTTTCGCAGAGGGACTCATTAAAGTTTTATCCGGCCATATCTTACACATTGTATGAGCTTCAACAATGTTTAATTCTGTTGGTAGTTTGCAGATACAGGATGACGTGTGTATAAGTTAATGATTAATTTTGTCCCTCCCTTGGCGCTCGGAATGCATCGCGCGACGGTGGAACTGAGCACGGGTCAAACCGGCACATCCCAAAATTTTGAAACATTCATGAAATCAAAACTAGTCCGGGAGAGTTGTTATCACGCTGGCTTAGCGTAGCATGGATCTTAAAGCTAACTATGTCATTGACATATATAACATTGTCGCATTCGCATCAGATAGATACTTGACTGAACTATTCAAATCCTAATTTTAAAAAAGCTATAATGTTTCTAGCAAGCACTCCGCAGTCTTGAGTATAAACCCATTTAGCTGAACTTTATTTTTCTAAATTGCGGCTAGCAGGGGGTGCAAATCATCAAAAAGGATGGAGTCGAGTTCAACGTGACGCCGCCGTTAGAACAGTTAGAACAGTAAGTGTGCACGGCAGGTTGTTTTGTGCCTTATCCTGCGCACATAATTTACATGCATGCACACACTAGATGTTAAACTAGATGAGTACATTTTGTTTCTGGGATTAAACGGCAGCTCCAGATGTGAGTAGATGCATTATAGTACTCACTGTTTCTCAACTGGATACACACACACACACACACACACACACACACACACACACACACACACACACACACACACATTCGGTACACAAGATTAGTCAACATTACAAGCTGCCCAGAAACACTGACCTGGATATAAACCTGTGTGTGTGTGTGTGTGTGTGTGTGTGTGTGTGTGTGTGTGTGTGTGTGTGTGTTTGTGCGAGAGAGGCTTATACATAACATTAGGAGACTTGTGTGTTGCGGGAGAGGTTGTTTTTCTTTGCGATGTCTCTTGATGCTGAATAGCCTTGCGGAAAACACACAAAGATGTGGATACACAAATAAAAAAAGACAAGCACACAGTTCTCTTGCTGTTGGTTTTCGTCATTGTCCTCACACACTTTACTTTTTATGTGCCCTAACGTTTGAAAAAATAAGCCACGTTAACAAAAAATCTGACGAATAAGATAGTGAGGAGTTTAGCATAGAATGCGAGGTCAGTATGCACCCTAACCGCCCGGGCGCACAAGTGCAGCAAACACTCGAGCCTCGGACTACGTTTAAAAGATTTATCACCATTCTAGCCTCCCTCTATCTCTTTCACCCCGACCATGCGGTCACTCACTACTAAATCATTTCTTCGGTATTTTATACGCTCGCTCCAGTCCCTTCACGCCTCCATTCTCACCACACTCCATCCTTCCTCGACTTCCACTCTTAACCTTGCCCCCCCCCACACCCATTAATTGATCGTCCCACCTGTCATTCTCTCACTATATCTCCCTCCCTTCATTCTTCACTCCGGGCGATCCGCTCTGAACCGGGTCTCATTAGTCTCCCACTTGAAAGCAGATTTCTTTGTCTGACGCAAGCGGCCGAACAGGAGGCTTTTGCTAACGAAAGGCACTTTAATCAAACCAGATTCAAATTGTACATTTATCAGAGAGAAACCTGGAGAAAGAACAGTTCAGGTAAATCAATCAAAATGTCAAAGTAAAGTTTAAAACCCTGATAGTCCACAACAGACTTTGAATTTTAAGGACAAGCATCTTAGCGCCAAAGTTTCATTAGTAATTACACAATGTAAATGTTCTACCTAAAGATCCAGTGTGTAAGATTTAGGATGATCTGAAATGTTTACTTGCATATATGCATAATTATGTTTTTTATTAGTGTATAATCACCTAAAATCAAGAATCATTGTGCTGTTACTTTAGAATCAACCATTAATGATTGCAAAGGGGGAATGTCCTCTCACTGAATCGACCATGTTGCTACAGGAGCCCAGAATGGACAAACCAAACACTCAGTCTGGCGAGGGCCTGTAGCCACCGTACTGTGCTGTGTTAATAGTTTCTTGTGCACGTACAAGATCTCAGTTTAAAAAAAAAAAAAAAAAAAAAAGGAGTCTGCACTAACAGAAGCTCGTCTTTCCCACAGAAAAACACTGCTCCTGAAACGCCTCATCAGTTTTCCCGCCTTTAATTCCAGGAATTTATGACCGTCACACTGCCTCACCATGTCACACATCTGCATAATTTATGCCGGTAATGGCTCGTTCGGCATGCGAGAATTTTATTTAGCACAGCTGCTCAGCTGTTGTTAGAGATGCTGGGTCGGACACATGTGAGCTGACCAATCAGAGGGGACTGGGTATTCATGAGGAGGGGCCTTAAAGAGGCAGGTGTGTTTCAGACACAGGGGGAATACGATGCTGCAGCACCGGACAGTATGAGGAAACATGTTTTTTTAAGCACTCAAGCATGTGAACTTAAACAGAGTATATAAACACAATTGTTCAAAAGGGATTTTCTTTGATTACTGTGTGGGGTTACAGAACACGTATCTGCACATGTTGAATCTTGTTTGACTGACAGATAGCACACAAGGATGTGACTTGAGCCTGTGCGGAAGAGAAATAGCTACAGAAGGGAGAAGAGATGCTTCAGGACAATGAATCATGATAAAATGTGAATGGGAGGCAGTTGAAGGCCGGGTGGCTGAAAACCAGATGGACGATTGAATAAATTAATCAAAAGACATATTCCTGAGTGCCACCCTCTCTTCTTCACATGGATACAACGGAGCCAAGGTGATGAGGTCAGACGGTGAAAATGAGCCGCGGGTCGGGGGAGGCGGTAGAAAAAAAAGAAGCAGCGAAAGCAGCGCTGGGTAAAAACGGCACGAGGAGGAAAAAGAAGATTTCAAGCAAGCGGGTGAACAAGAAGCGTGGGAAAGAGGGAAAGCTTTTGTGATTAGGAGTGCGAGAAGACGGCGAGAACGAGTGCCTGAGAAAGAAGTGAGAAAGCGATAAAGGGAGGGAGAAAGCGGGAGGGAGGAGGAGAGACAGCGAGAGAGCACGAGATGACAAAGAACAATGTTGGAGAAAGTAAACAGCTGTTTTTGAGTCGACACTCGGAGACAGATAACAAGAGCGAGCCTCATTATAACTCCTATTGTCCCCTGGGCTGCTTTGGAAATTTTAGAAGCCGTCATCTTCAGTTTACCTGCTGTACTCTCTCGCTCCCTCTATCTCTCTTTAGCTCTCTCACCTCCCTGACAGCTTGGCAGGGGTTAGACTATGTTCCCATAATTATGTCTGGATTTTTTTTTTTTTTTTCTGTCTCTCTCTCTTCTAGCTGACACCCTCCAGCGAGCCACAGCAGGAGATCCAATTTAAAATGAGGGAATCAGTGGCTGTGCCTTTCCTCGGAGCAGTAACAATGTCCAGCAGCCACTCTAGGTGGGATGATGTACATCGAGTTCAAGTAAACACAAACACTAGCATCTATCTATCTATCTATCTATCTATCTATCTATCTATCTATCTATCTATCTATCTATCTATCTATCTATCTATCTATCTATCTATCTAGTCATCTATCTATCTACCTTTTCCTGTCCTCTCTCTAATTTTCTCCGTGGGCGACAGTACAGCATTATTCTCCGCCGCGAAGGTACGAGCATGTAGGCATATCAGCATATGGCCTGTGATCATACAGAAACAGAAGCTGGTTGGGAGAACAATGGCTCCGGTTGTGAAAACAATGGCTTCACACACGTCTGACTGCGACGGTAATGAGCGCTGCCACACTCTCCCCGTTTTGTAAGCCAAGTGTGTCTCGGTTGCGCACACGGGTTCCAAGTTTAGCAAAAGCGCACCGTATAATGTGCTTAATTAACGTGGCCGAAGTTAGCGGCTTTTCTATAAGTGTGTGTGTGCCCATAGGATTGGATTTGAATCAGGTATTGAGCTGCGCACCAATGTGTCTCATAATTACATATGTATTTTAAAAAAAAGAATAACGGTGTGTTGAGGTTAAGGTCCCAGCTGTTTTAAGACAAAACAGTTCAAATTCTCTGATTCCAGCTTGTCAAATGCAGAGATTTTCTTGTTTCTTCACTACTGTAAACTAAATATCTTTGGGCTATGGACAGAACAAGGCAATTGAGGACATCGTGCAGGACATGCAAGGATCCCCAATGTTCCCAAAAGACGCAGCAAAAGTGCCCTCTCGAATGCCCCTATGGTAGATCAGAATCAGAATACTTTACGATGCCCTCTCTGGTGCCCTTCCAGTGGACAAAACACAGTAAAGTGCCCTCGTTTCACTATAAACGACTTCCTTCATACTGGTGCACCATGGTAAACAGGTGGTGCCCTTTTCATTCATTTTTTTCGCCCCTGCCCCTCAAACATCTACCAGTGGTTTGGAGAGTATATTATGTAACTAAACAGGCTGGCTGGAGGATAGTGTCCTGTTACCATGGCTGAAACCATTTGCCAAAGCACAAATTAAAGATCTCGCAGGCTCCCGCTGGAGCAGCCTACAATGAATCGGGCAGGAATGCGCAATGTCTGTTTCGGTCCAAGCACAAAAATGATGGTCTTATGTTATCCTGGTCTGATAGGATAGGACAATGAATTTAGACATTCGAGAATTTGAAATACTGATCGTGACTACATTTGATGAAGTGTGGGCCTCAGAACCAGCCACCCAGAGCATCAAACAACAAAACGTCTGCTCTTTCTCTCCAACTTCTTCCTTTCCTTGACTTGGGGTAAGTTTTTGAGTTTGGACTGTCTTTGAAGCAACCTTTAGTTCTTCCCACCTATTTACCAACCCATACAGCGTGTAGTGTGTGCTAAGTAGCTAATGGGTCACTCTCATTCTAGGCTACCTAGATAACATAACCCTGACATGCTTCCCAAGTTTAAAATAACACAGGGCTAGGTCTCAGACGACACACTGTTCCTCATTCAGTGCTCCAGATTCGTCTTCTTGGTGGTGGATGTGTGTGTGCAGCAGTGGTGGCGGCGAAAGTCCGTGTTCGCGCACGCGTGCGTGTGAGCATCTTAATTGAGACTCGGTCGTACACACAGCCACACAAATTATGTCCCAGTAATAACTTCCTGTAACTATTCTAAAAATACTGTGCATCCAAACTTTTTTTTTTTTTTTTTTTAAATGGCACAGTTGCTTATTTGAGCAGACGGCTGCAGCTGAGAGTGGCATGAAAATCAGCACGGAGCAAAAGGTTGGATGAAATACGGCGTCGCTTGGGAGTTGAACTCAAAATAAGTAAGTGGCACCTCAGTTCAGTTCTTCACAGAGATCACCACATTCTCGTGAGCACCTGATCATCTGGTATTTGTACACTGAGTTAAGTCGCTCACTTGTTTGTTTACTGAGAACTTCGGTACAGCGGCCCTGAGTCCTGTATTATTTAAGATTTCTGCAAGTATCAGGCGTAACGTGAATAGACAGTCGCTAGTTCAAAGGGGTTCTTCTGTGCTCAAATAAGCTGCAATTTGTCTCATAGTCATCCTTTTTGCAAGTTGTAGGCTGAGCATGCGGCGTATTTGTGCAGATCAAATGGAATGAGAGGAACAAAACGAATCACAGAACATCTGAGAGTGACGTCAGACTGCCACTCGTGTCGCAAGCAGGATGAAATATCCTGCAGAGCTGTGAGACTATAAGCAGTGCCTGCTGTTCAAACAGATGCCAGATAAAAAGAAAAATCAGCAAACTGTTGTTATAGCATCACTTCAATTTAATTGAACACATATACACAGTATAACACAACAATTGTCACAACAGTGACACTGAATAATCAAGTCTGATGACTGCTGAGGCCTTTTTGCAGTGTTGGAAAAAAAAAAAGTCAGATGAAAATTTTAAGATGGGGTTCATCATCAAAGATGTTTCAGAACTGTTAAATGGAACTATGTGAGTTATATCTTTCATTATTACAGCAATGGGCGTCAAATGACTGTAACCGATCTAGGAGGTTTTGAAAGGATACTAAAAGGAAAGCAGCAAACTTTATTCAAACTTTGAGATTCCCTCAGAATTAGCAGTGTTGGACCTCTCTCTAAACTGCCTTTTTTATTACAGTAGTTTCAAGTAGCCTAAAAGTAGCTTCTCAGTCGATATCTTATATAATACCCCTATCCTGATTAACTTCTATCAGGTTTCGTATCAATCCATTGGGAACTGACTGTTGCTCTCTTCAGTGCAAAACATATCATCCCTTTATTAGAAGAATCTAGACCGTAGGAACAATAATACTTAAACTGTGTGTGCACAGAACGAAGAACAACAAAGAACAAAATATGTCAGATAGCCCCACAGCTGTAAACTGGCAGAAAAGAGGTTTCCAGCAGTTGTACATTAATGACACCTTCAGAATTCTCTGATATTAGTGATGCTGTAGATTGGTGCTACATCTTCGACTGTACAGGTGCCCAAAGTGTCAGTGAAACCTCACTGAAACAGAAATAGCTTGAATGACCAACCACAGAATATTTCCAATCCCTACAGTGGATGGAAGCTGAACAGTCCTCCAACAAAATCTATGTGAACAAGGAGTTACTGGACTTGGTCATGGAAAGATTACAGAACGGGCCAAACGGGCACAGGCCCAGGAGCCCACAGAGTCAGCTTCTGTTTGACGTGACAACACATTTCTTGTCGGAGAGTCAATAAAACTACCAAAAAGAAATGTAAAACTGACAACAATGACAGGAAACACAACTAAACACAGATGCGACAAAGACTACAAAGAAATCCAACAAACAGATGCAAAGCGCCTACATAACAACAAAGACATGTAAAACAACTACTAAGAATATGACAAAATGCAAAATGATAACAAAGAGATGCAAAACAACTACAAAGACATGACAAACAACTACGACTACAAAGAGATGCAAAACAACTACAAAGACATGAAAAACAACTACGACTACAAAGAGAAGCAAAACAACTATAAAGACATGAAAAACAACTACGACTACAAAGAGAAGCAAAACAACTTCAAAGACATGAAAAACAACAACAAAGACTACAAAGACATGGAAAACAACTACAAAACGATGCAGCACACCAGCAAAAAGATCCAAACTGACTACAGAGAGACACAAAACTACCACAAAGAGACACACAATATAATTGTTGTTTCCCCCTTTTTTTTGTCTCCTTCGGTTGGGTTGGTTTTTGCTCCCATGACATGTAGGGTGGGTGGGGGTGGCTCTTACATGCCTGTGCCAGGACCCCCATAAGCCATCCTTGTATATGGTCATAATCTCGAAGCATACACCCCATCCCCCACAGACCTGCCTCTTTCTTCTGAGAATAGTAAACATTACAGATTACATGGAAAGGTCATTGCGCTCATGAAATATATATATGTACTAGATACACAGTAAAAATACACTCACACAAATACACTTCTCCCCGGTGCGAGAAGTATCCCCCATGAAAAACTGACACTCAAAACCCTCAAAGAAAAAAAACCAAGCTGAGCGTGGATGCACAGAGTCACTGTGAGAGAATAGTCTGAACAATGTTTCAGTCTATCTTTGATCACACTTCTCAAAGACACTTCTTCCTCTGCCTCCACCCTTTGACTGTCAATCATTACATTTTTTTTTTTTTTTTTTATCTTCTTGAGCTGCACTTATGTTGTTGCTTCTGGATTAGGGTTGTTTTGCACACATACCGATCTGATTACAGCACCAGATAGGTCAGCTTATGCAACACGTATGGCTCGCTGCATACGGGCCACGTCTCGTTCTCTCTGCTGTTTTCTCCTTCCTGTGTTCTCCCACTCGCTCGGTTTGTAGGGTATCCCTTGGGTGCAGCAGCAATACCACACTGTATTTAGTTTAAGGACCAGAACAAGAAGAACCACGTCGCTATACATATTGCTCTGGATGTTACCAAACTGGTCATGTAGGCTCATGTTTCGCCCACTTTAAGACAAACAGGGGTTGTATAACTGCATGTTTTTAACCCATTTTAAACTAACCAGCTCTCTTTCTATTAATGACTTGTTAGGGGCCTCCTTTCCCAATTTCCTCTGTGAGCTAGAAAACTATGTTTTCATCTGGTGGAGAGCAGGGTCTTGTTAATGTCATCGAAGATTAGCACAGATAAAATGAGGCTTGTGTAACTCCTACTTCCCTCTGTCTTTCTCATACTTAAATGTTCTCCACTTGTGCCAATGCTATCGAGGCCGTGATGTCTTTTCGTGTTTCCTCTGTTCTTATTTATCTTTTTCCCCTTTTATTGTCTCAATTACCTCCTCTTCCCCACACCCGTTGTGTCACTTCTCTTCTCTCTGCATATATTTCCTGCATGAGTAACTTAGACGTCTGATAGTTGCTCAGATAGTTATTGTCTGTCATGGGATATACTGTAACTTGAGAGCCATCTTGGACTGTCTTTGTCTTCTGCTGAAATGTGACTGCAGTTACAGTTATAATTGCGATTTATCTTCATTTTTTTTTTTTTTTCCTTTTTCTGTCACTGCTGGCACTCTCGCGCGCACGAGGCACTGATAATTACTTCAAGGATGGAGCTTCATTAGCCAACAGACCTGGCAAGCGGATTAACACTTCAAAGAGTGGAGAAGAGAGAACGAGGGAGGACGTTGGGAGCCAGAAAAAGTGCAAGGTGATGTTAAAAAAGATGAATTTAAGCGGGTGAAAGAGAATCAGGCCGGAGCAAAACATGAAACATGACATAACGTGAAAGAGAGGTGTCACTCTCTTTCCAGTTTCCCTGTGACGTCTTCAGTGCACGTCCGCCTCTGTGTCACCGGGCTTATCTGAGTATGTGTGCACCATACCGTCTGCTCTGCCTTCCTGAATGCACCCATGCAAGTAAAAGCACATCGCGTGGCAGCTAGACTCAAAGCATAAGCTCGCTAATGGCGCAAGCGCTGAACCAAAGGAGGAGAGGGCCGGGGTGACGTAACCTAATATGAGCAGGATTAGCAAAATGCTAGA
Source organism: Acanthopagrus latus (assembly GCF_904848185.1). Lineage (NCBI taxonomy): Eukaryota > Metazoa > Chordata > Actinopteri > Spariformes > Sparidae > Acanthopagrus > Acanthopagrus latus. The sequence goes on from NC_051061.1 coordinate 11,014,477, forward strand.
CACAGCACACTGGCACACTGACTGCCACCGCAAACAAAAAAAAAAAAAAAAAAAAGGAGTAGGAGTGGCAGAAACACAGCGAGAGAGAGAAAGATGAGAAATATCGAAAGCTAAGTGTTTATTAGTTTATTTTTGTATGACCAGCCACTGTCTTTCACAGACAGATGGAAGGGAGTGAAAATATAGGCACCCTATTAGCAAGAAAGCTAGAGAGACGGTGAAATAGGTGACAGACAGAAGTACAGAGTCGTGAGTGTGGATAGGTGGATTTCACTGGGTCTTTCTGCTCTCTGCTCTACATCTCGTTCTCCTCCATTATTGCCGAATTTTAATCAAAGCTGAGACTTGCGCGTGTAAACTGACCGGTACTGAATGAAAGACAAGACAGCGGAAAGTATTGTACACTTTGTTTGCCATAATACAATATACAAAGTTTAACACGCAGCCAGAAACGTCATGATTTAAGTATAACGTCAGTGAGCGTCTAATAATAACCAGATAACTACAATTTTTTTTTTATGTATCCTTGTACTTCTTAGTAGGTTTAATCCTCATGTGTCATGTTTTTGTTTGCACTTTCTGTCTTTGTCTTTTCCCACCCCTTTTCTCCTGCTCACCTGTGTTTCATTTGCCCATAACTCTTTTTGTATCTTCTCATCTGTTCCCAGTCTTGTTTTCTTGTTTTCATACTCGTGTTTTGCCTGCGTCGCAGCCTGTGTTCCTTATGTCTGCCCGATTTGTGTTTGTTTAGTTTTGCTCTCTTGTATTCTTGCTTTGTTGCCTTTATTGCCTGCCTTTTGTTTTTGTGGATGTCAGGGTGAAACGAGATGGGAAAAAGACAAAGGCAAGAAGCGTAAAAACAAACTATGACACGTGAGGATGAAACCTACAAAATAAAATGAGGCGCGCAAAGCCACTAACATCTGAATCAGGACTTGATTATAGATCTAAATGTGTGGACAGATAGTGGCAAAAGACCATCAGCATCTTAGGATAGAATAGGATAATTCCGCCTGGGAGCCCAAAAGGGGTTGAATTTCCACTGCAATTTGAATATAGATGGAGCACATAACCTCCTACGAACAAGAATGCAGATTTAAGTGCAGTTTAACCTCTGAGATCTCTCAAACATGCACATCTCTGAGTCATTTCCTTTGGATGATGAAAATAAACAGCGGTTTGGTCGGATGTATGCACGTTGACAAATTGAGGTTATTAACAAATAGTCTTGCACGGTAAATAAACCTCAGTAGCAACTGAACTCAAAGGTCATATTGATTACAATTTTATGTGGACAAAAAAACTTACAATATATCTACAGAGCTTCTAGAAACATGCAGAACATGCATCTATTTTCCTTAACGACGTTATCATTAATTCAATTAAGGATTTTAAAATGATTGTTTTGTTTATCTCCGTGTAAGACGGTTGGTTCAAGCTTCTAACAAGGTTTGTCAGCCAATAGTATAACATAATAATAATAATAATATAACATCACATGGTATCTGTGTTTCGTCAGCGATCAATAGTCTGTTAGTTGGTAGTTTGTTGGGGGGGAGTCAAAATGGGTACTGTAGCAATAGAGTTGCATAGTATACGTCCTAATGTTAGCTAGCTTTAGCAATGTTAGCTTGGCAAACTGGGACCACTTAAGGATGTAGGCAGGTCGTCTACTAATTTGAGCGTAGCTGGGTTGAATCCCGACTCACCCAGCAAGTGTCCTTGAGCAAAATACTGAACCTCAAATTGCTCCTGATGAGCAGAATCCATCATCAGTGTGTGTGTGTGTGTGTGTGTGTGTGTGTGTGTGTGTGTGTGTGTGTGTTTGTGTGTGAATGGGTGAATCTGACAAGTGTTGTAAAGGGTTTTTAGTTGTCAGTAGACTGGAAAAGTGCTATAGAAATGCAAGTCCATTTACTATTTACAGCTGCAATGAAAGGAGTGCAACGGAGCACCACATTTAGTGGCTGAATATTCATCAGTAACACCTTCGGAAACATTAGAATTCTGCAAAAGAAAAAAGAATGAAATAAGCCAAATAAACTGGGTATCAAAAGGTAATTGATGGGTGCCGTTTGCTTCCCAGCTACCGTAATGCACGTTCACTGATGGCAATCAAAGCTAAACCGAGTTGCAGCAACTCTTAGCCGTTATTGAAGTCGAAAAAGTGCCCTCATGGGACATATTACAGCCACTTTGACAACTGCGGCGATGGTAAAAGCCAAGTAATAAAAGTTTTGGTGGATATCAGTCAAAATAAGCTCAGAACTCATCAGTAAAACATGTCACAGTCTTGATGAGACTCAAGCTGTGAGGTAATTTAATGCGTCTTCCCTTCAGCCCTTCATTGGCAGCACCCACACAGACAAGACTCCAGACAATGCTGACACACACACTCTCTCTCTCTCGCTCACGCACACACACACACACACACACACACACAGACTTTCCATTTATCACTTCCGGACTGCTCTGCACTCACACATGGTTGTCACACACACAGAGATAGCCAGACACAAACATACACAAAGTCTCAGTTCTAGGCTGCCACCCAATCGATAATCCCATTATAGCTGAAAAGGCTCTTTTATTTGTTCTGATTGAGTTTTGTGGGGGGGAGAAGAGGCACGGCTCATAATTAAAGCGGGATTTGCTAGATTGATGGTTAAATGGGCTGGATCGGAATGTGAGCAGACACTTGGGCTGTGGCACATGAGACAACATTGCGATAAACTATCCATCCCATGAAGACGCTGGCTTGCATTTTAACTTCCTTCACCCCTTACCGCCCTGCGCCGTCGGTTCCTCTTCTTCTCAGCAGCACTGTATGTCTTGAGCTCCCCTCGATCGCAGTGAAGATGTGTGTGCAGGTTTGATTATTTGTTTGTGAGGTAAGGTGGAAATTGGTTTCGAGGTGTATTTACAGGCTCAACGTGTAAATAAGGCCCAGCTGTCAGAGGGTTAGCCTGCTCCAAACAAATAGGAGGCAGCAGATCAGCTGAGAAGGTAACCGCTAACTGCTGCTCTCTGTACTTTTTGCTGTAGCTGTCTCTGGCTGCAACAAGCTGCTATTAGCTAGTTATCACCGTTGACACAGCTGGACAGTAACCGAACACAGCCTCTGAGAAAGACGGACAACTTGGAATACGAGTGATTTACTTTGACCAGAGTTTCTAATCTGGGGATGAGAAGACAGGTGCTAATTATGAGGCAATTAATCTTGCCTTAAATCAGAAAAAGAGAGTAAACTTAATGTTAACAAAATATTTTCTGTTAAATTAGGAAAATAAGTGTTGAACAACACACACACACACAAAAAAAAAAAAAAAAAAAAAAGATCAACTTTCCTGTTTTGGTTGCCTTAATGAGAATAAACATGCAGTGAGTACTGCGTGTTCCACTGTGTTGGTGTGCAACAGTTCCCTCATGCATTCGCTGCCTGTCACCGGTCAGGTTGTCACTGCCATTGTTTTAACCATGGCACCATGGGTTTAGCGATACAGTACATTAAACATACAACCACACCAAAAGCAAGCAGCTGAGGCTCTACTAGTTCAGTCAGTTTGGTCAGTTAAAGGTCGCAGTCATCATACGGATGAACCGTCTCAAAAAGTTTATAGACTGAGAAGAAAGAGCTTTTGTTTTCTTCCTCTTTAAATAGTCAAACAGAAGCAACCACTAATGCCACATATCTCAAATATTGGCCAAAAAACTGTAGCTTGATTGCTCTACAGCATTTCAATGTTTGCGATGAACCTTTCAGAATGTCAAAACATATTCTGTGCCGAACTGTAGTTAACCTTTTCCTGTTGCCGGACGTTAAAGCTAAAGCTGGAAGGCGCAATCTCATGACATAATACAGGTTTAATATGCGTGTCAACGTGTCCTTTCCATTTGTACAGATGCTGCTGTTTCTGAAAAAAAAAAAAGAAACGGTTCCACCAATTCCCTGACAACTGGGAAAGCCTGAAAAATCCAAAGCTCTTTTACCTGTCTCCTCAATTTCCTGCCTTGTTTGTGGAAAACAGACACCTCTCTCCATGAAACAACAGGGCATAAAGCATCCGACACATGCACGTTAAAAACGCAGCGGCAGCCCAGGAGCACAGCCAACATGTGACTGGAAGCAGCCGCATGCAAACACCTGAAGTGTTCACATGGTTTAGCAATGCTGCTAATGTCTGTGACAAGGGCAGACTTAACGTATCCCTAAATCTCATCAAGTAGGTCAATAATTGCCTCCCTTAACTGCGCGTTAGAGTTAATAGTTTCTCTGTTGGTTTTTTTTTTAAACTGAGACAATATTACCAATATTATCTCCTGAGCATTCTTGGAATGATTTCAGTGCCTTTGGCTCACGGCAATCATCGCGTAGTCTTACTCTACATTCCCCATGTCTCTTTAATACCCCCTGTATGCTGTGGCCTACTCATCCTGTAACGATGTGGTTTGGATAATCACCGGCTGTTGTTGGTTTGTGAATCAAAAGCTGTGTTTCAACAAAAGGATCAGAACGCCTCTATTTGTGCTCCTGTCAGACTCGAAAAGCATATAACGAGGCCCTCCGGAGGACCTATGCTTCCGTAACTGACTGGACCAAAGTGATTTGAAATGACTGATATGCCAGTGCCATCGACAGAGACCCCCCGAGAGTTTCACAAGTGGGCTAAAAAAGCCTTTAAATATCACTGTGCACCACCGTATCACTGTGTAACCGTGTGACGAACCGTACACATTTCCACAGGGTCATGGTAACTCATTAATCAGGTCACAGCCGATTTTAAATGACGTACATTCACATGGCATAACACATCATATTTACTCAGAGACAACCGCGAGAGACAGAGGGGGGAAGGTCTCATTTTCCACTTTACAATCCATAATATATTCATATCTCAATTAGTAAAGCTGTTATTACTGCTGCAGCAGATGTATCCCCCCCCCTCCTCCCGTCTCTCCCACAGCATCTCTCCCCCTCCCTCGGCCCGTCAACTCAGCTCAGCATATAACTCCGGCTCTCAGATCGCTGGCACAGGTTGGGTCCTAGACACTTGTCAGACCTCCTGACACAGAACGAACCTCACAGACCTCTCAGGTTGGCTGAATCTGGATCAGTGGCTATTCCCAGGCCGAGGACTAAATATGGTGAAGTTGCCTTCCAGGCCTGACAAATGTGGGACAAATTGCCCGAGGGGCTAACACTTGAGACAGTGTCAACTACTTTTAAATCCACCCTACATGCCTGTTGACCGTTGCTTTTAATCGTTCTTATTCTATATCCAACCTTTAGTTGATATTGTTTTGTTTTTTTATTTTGTGTGCTTTTAATCGATCTTTTTTTACTGTTTTAGCTTAGCTTTGTTATGCTGTTTGCTTTCATTGTTTCATTCTAAATGTATCTCTGTGCCTACTTTTATGGTTTTATAATTCATTTCCTGTGATTTCGCCCGTGTTATCCGTAAAGCACTCTGGGTTGCCTCGGGGTATGAAATGTGCTATATGAATACATTTCCCTTCCCTTGTCTTCACTTGCCTTCTGTGTGAAGTCACTGTCCTGTTACTTTCATTTTTTGAGGGCTGACCTTGGCTCTTTCTTGTCCCCCTTCCAGTGACTGGGTGGTTTTGTCATGCCACAGCATGGACGAGCGTATCAGCCCTTCAGCTAGTGACCCCTGCCTACAGCAGAGTTAGGGAAGGAGACTGCCAATGTCTTACGTGTGATAAACATCCCCTCCAGCCTTGTTTGATTGATGTCCACGTTTGAACCTTTCAGCAGAGAGCCTCAAATTCGAAGTGACTGGTGCTGCACGGAAGGAGTCACATGAGTTTATGTCCAACGCACACTTGAAGCCATGTCTGACATTGAGGGAGAGGAATCGCTGTGTGCACATTATTATATTTTAGAAAAGTCCACTGTCACAGCTTAACAGAATAAAGAGGCGAAGGAGGCATCAGTTGACTAAATATGACAAGCTTCAAATCAGGTGTTTGTTGCAGCCACCGTCCGCCAGCTTCCATTCTGTTTGCCTCATTTATTGGTTGTAACTTAGCTCCACGGCGACATAATAAAGGTCAAATCTGCATTTCGACTGCGAGTGGCACTGCTGAGCCTCTGAAAGTGATCTGAACATAAACAACAAAACATATTTTGATTCAGAGACGGGAAGAGATAATTCAAATTCAACCCTGCAGGCGTAATTGCTGCTTGCAGTCGAGATTGCATGACTAATTTAGATATATATTTTTTTAAGATTTATTCGCAAAGAGGAGACTATAGTAAATGGGCACTCGTATAAGACGCCACTGTGCATGCATATGTTTGAAAATGTGTACTGTTTAGCTGATAGATTTAGCCTTTACTGCCTCCATATTTGGACTATACATTGGTTAATTATAGTCACAGTGTAGTGGATGCAGTTAACTTGATTACAACTGTGTTAGCGGTGATGTGGCGTCACTTCCAGCTGGTTGTCACAATTTCATAAACAATACACAACAAAGTCGTGTTCACTTCAGTGTTATACTAACTATACATCAGTGTGATGTACTGCACACGGCTCCTGAGTCAGATACTACAAATACCATATATCTACTTTTATTCTGTTCTTTTTTTTTTTCTTCTATTCTCTTTCGTCCAGGCTTGCCTTTATTTTCATGTATTCACTTTTATCACAAAAGTTCAAATCAGACAACAGCTGACTGTGAATGAATTCTACACCCTACAAATACTATGAAAGGATCTACTTTCAACATACGAGGTGAGGATTTGGAGCATCAATGGTTGCATATACTATTACTTAACCTTCAAAGACAGACGGTTAAAAAAAAAGGAGGGGGGGTTTCTCAGCGTTACAGCGGATTCGCACACGTCTTGTTTGGACATTCAGGGGCTCCGTAGTGAACATAATTACGCCGTCATGCTCTGCAGCAGTGATTCGTTGAGCAAAAGGCTCATAGCTTCTTCCCCTGGCCCAACTAGACTGAAACTTATGGTTCTCCTGAATCAAATGATGTATGGCACTTGATGCCGGCTGATAGAGTAGGGCAGCAAAAACAAAATTAATACAGGACAGTCACGTTCCCAAAAAGTGTTAAAACATCATCCTAAAATATTGATTTTTGTTTATGACATTTTTAGTTTGATTCTTGTTTTTTATGGCGCTGCTCATGCTTCCAAGTGCATCTTTTGATACATCTGACAGTGATTACATGTGTAACCTCCCTTCTTTTGTGATTCCTTATTGTCAGGAACACCGAGTCTGTTCCTGACAATAGCAATTAACATAATGACACATGATCACAGCATATTTCATGAATATGAAGGTGGATAAACCAAGCTTTGTTCTGCTTTAAATTCGTCGCAGAGTAGCGAGATTTTCCTCAACACTAGCGCGGTAGGCGGAGAGGGAACGGAGATGAAATAATTACAACAATTACTTCTTTTTATCCCTTTACTTTCCGTACCCCTGCCCGACACACACACACAGAAGGAATATAACAGCTGAGGTAAGTGAAGTACTGTCAGCGCTAATGACAGTGTTGCCAGTAAAATACGTGCAGTAAAAGCAGGGAAGATGGCATTATACACGCCAGCGAAGACACTGATTAAGGCTTTCACCCCTTTGCTAAACGGCGCGCCACAGGCCTCGCGCATACTCACGCACATGCACTGAAGGAACACAGTTTGACACACACAAATGGAAACACACATTCGGCGAGAAAGCTGAGGCTACTGTAAGGCAAAGCACTTGTGTCCTACAGTGAAAGTGTTGCTGCATACACGTGGTTAAATAATTACTGGTATGTGGTTTGTGTACGTGTATTTGACACTGCAGGTGCATAAATGTCAGACGTGCTGGTTGTGTCCGCGGGAAAACACACAGTCTCACACAAACACAGCCATTAGTCATACAAAGGAGTCCATGTTGGAAACACTGAACCTCAGCTCAATACACAATAAGAAATAAATTATCTTTGCGAAAAATAACCTCCTACCTGATTCCTCTCGCCGGTGCCTCCTCACACTCCTCGGCTATCTTTAACGAGACACAAAAGTGCTCTTTCTTCAGCGCTCTGTATCCTTTATGAAGATTTTCTAGTGAGCGTTGCTCCGAAGGTTGGCAGGCTGTTGAGGTTGGGCAGAATAATAGTTTTCTTGCTCTTCTTGGATGCGCAGTGGGTCCTCAGTGATTCTGGCAGGGAGACAAAACTGGGCCTGGAGTTGAAATAAAGAAAAAAAAAAGAGAGAAAGAGAAAAAGATGCTTAAAAATAAAAAAAAAAAACCCTAGAGGAATTTGACATTACTGGGTATCGTGCAATACAAAAGGGATATAAACACATTGAAAATTCAGACAAAACATTTCTAAATTACTGCACATCAGCGCAAAATCTAGGCAGCACTTCATTCTCCTACTGTCTTAAATGCTCTACTTTAGCTGCTGTCTCTTTAAGGGCCCCCCTCCTAAATACCCAGTCTCCTCTGATTGGTCAGCTCGTACACGCATGACTCATTGCCATGAAAACCATCAAGCAGCTGTGCTTTATCAATACTTGTATGCCAAACTAACAGTGTGACACAGTGATGTAGTGTGATGTCAAAAAGTCACAGAATTGAGGGCGGGGCTACTGATGAGGTGTTTCAGGAGCAGTGTTTTCTGTGGGAGAGCGGAGCTTCTGTTGGTTGACATGCACAAGGAAAGTCTCCTTAAAGACTTTTACTCGTCGTGAGGTATTTACAGAGCGAGTGTGGTACTAGCAAATGGTCTGATTACTTTGCCACTGTGTTAAACCAGCAAATCTGACCGAGAAACTGAAATTCAGGTTTGATATGTAAACAGCAATCATGCTAATAATCACATTTAAATGGGTCCTTACATGTCTAAAGGAATCCCAAACAAAAAAGGCCATTACGTTAAGTGTTAAAAAGAAATACCTTCTGCTAGAAAATATGTATAATTTAGATTGAGGCGAATAGAAGAAAATAACGGTAAATAATGCATCACTCGGCATGAAAGGATTTCAAAAGAAAATGGAAAAGGCAGGGGAGTGGCAGTGTGGATGAATAGAGCTGAGACAACAGTCAGACGGAGAGAAAAAAGGTGAGAAGGGAAGAGGGAAGTAGAGGGGGAGAGTTTTCAGGGGCATACAGATTTTCCTCTGCATTGAGACTGTGAAGAAATGCGCAACGGGCGCATGACAAGCATGACAAATAATACAGCTGAGACCAGAAAAAGCCATCTATCTATCTATCTATCTATCTATCTATCTATCTATCTATCTATCTATCTATCTATCTATCTATCTTTTTTTCGGCTGTGCTTCACTTAAATTAACACTATCGAGGCAGATAAGCAGGGTGACAATAATGGCTAATGATGCATGAGAGAGGTGCAAGGTGACAGATGGCTTGGTCTGTAAGTGGCACTATATACAGTATAATGAGATGCCACCTATCCTTCTGTTACAGTCACAGAGCAGGACACCTGTCACAGCACACCTGAGGCCGACAGCACACAACACATCACCTATCTATAAATAATTTGCACACATAACTGTCGGAGAAACTGACACATACAGCTCCCTTTTCTCTCTTTCTCTCTATTGGTCCCGCTCCTCTCTGCCTCTCTTTATTTCTCTCGCTCTCACTCTCGCTCTCTCTCTCTCTCCCTCCAGTATACTTTCACCCACTCCCTGGCACACACACACACACACACGCACGCGCACACACACACACTAGCATCGACATACCCACACAGACAGTCTAAATCAGTTAGGGAGAGCCCGGCCTGCTGCCCCGAAGTGTGCTGAGCGTGACATCTCATTTTCAGCAGCAATACTTGGCTGATCCTGCTCCTCCCTGTACAAGTTTCAATGGTGAAAGGACGCCGCATTACACTCGATCGTGAATAAGCACAGCAAGTAGGCATGCAAGGACACGAGAGCACACATGACAAACCCGTACCCGCTGAGGAAAACACATCCTGTGAGCTCTCACTCACTGGGGAATATACTTGCAAGTGACGTGAGTGCACACACTGGACATGTTTTGCCTGCACCCTGCCGGCCTAAAACAAACACATAAGCTTACGGTGTGGAACCACGAACGCACAAGGTTTCACGCTGACTAGAGACACAGATTAGAAGTGCCCTTCCAAGGCTATACAGAGCACACAGAAACCCACCTAATTAAAGATGTGCATGTTCCAGTGTTGTTCCTTTGCTCATTAAAACAAGCAGCACAACAAGAATTAAAGCACTGACAAAAAGTTGGAGAACACTTGAGGCCTAATTGTTGGTGGGTCTCAATCTGCAGACATCATTATGTAATATGGAAAAACATAAAATAAAGGAAAATGTATCACAGTCCTCAAAAATGCTGTTCCAAACAGACTGTGCTCATTTTCAACTTCCTGCTTTTATTGTGGGTGTCTACTAAAATATGTTAACATGTTTTAATAATCAAAAAGGTCCACTGGTGCAGCACCTCTATTCATCCTCTGTCTCAATGCTGCATTTTACCGCCTGTCTCTTTAAGGCCACCCTCTGAAAAAGCCCCAGTCTGCTCCAATTGGTCAGTTCGTACACGCCCGAACAGGCAGTGCCCCCCTGTGTTGTCACTGTAGCTCTCCCAGTGTTTTCACAGCCATGGCCGAGCTGGGTGTTTTGCAGGGTGCAGTGTTGTGACATCACAACCACAAAGTCCTGATGGCTCATTAAGAGGCACAGTGTCTGAAGGGAACACTGGCTGTGTTCATTTCTCCATGGATTCATACTTTCACAGTTTTCATACAGCATTAGGACTTGCTTTATGATATTACTCTCTTGATATTCTGCCCCCTATTTGTTTTGTGTATGAATTTGACTGATGGTTGGTTCTTACATTCTGCACCCATAAGCATATGCTTTTGTGCTACTGTGGCGGCCCAGTGTTTTCAGAACAAGGGTCAAAATGGATTTCCTAGGGAAACGCACCGAGTCTGTCAGTCGAGCTCTGAAGAAATATTGCCCAAATGTACTCTGCATTCATGCTTGAACCATTTCCATTTTGGAAACTCAAGGAGTCTTCCTCAGGGGATACCCTCAGGTCAAACTGTCAACTTCCTACAGAAGACGCCAAAAACTAATGGCCAGATTTCCATAAGATTCGCTGGGAATGCTTATGGTCTCCAGGGGATGAATTCTAATAAGTCGGGTGAACCCTCTGACCTTTCATGTTGAGGCAGCGATCTCCAGATGAAATCAGAAATCTGTTCTGAATCTGTCAAAAAGAAAAAAAAACAAAAAAAAAAACATATCGAGCAAATGTATGCACCCCAGAGAGAAAAAACCTTTTTCACTTTGGACACGGTGTGTGCTGTCATCTATCACAGCTCTGTTCCTGTGCCTTTGACTGATGGTAAAGGTGCTAAACTAGAGCAGAGATTCTGCCACAATTTTTCATATCAAAAGGCACAGTAATGTCTTGGTATGGTAATGTGCAATAACTTTATCTGGGTTATGGGTAAGGGTTGAGACAAGACTCAGATATGAAGAAGTGAAACTAATCCAGCATGTTGCTGATCATCCATGAAACCCAGAGGAAGGATATGACGTGGTGCTCCCTCACCGGCCAGTGAAGCAGTGTTTTTTCTATCCAGTCTCAATGGCATCCTTAATAATGGATGGGCACCATGTCTGACTACTGTCTCAGCTTCCAGTGTGTATTCATAATAGTGAAATGCTGTAGACACGAGATGCATCAATATTGAAACCAACCGCAAACACACTTCCGTCACTTAAACAACTTTATTTGGCCACAGGCTTGAGCAACCAAGGCCCCAGAGGGACCCGGCGCTGCGCTCGGCTTTCACTGCTTACATTTTTCGAGAGGTGACACCTGTTCAGCAATCCACACTCGAGTGCTGATATTCTCTCTGCTTATTTATCGCTCTCCTCCAGATGCATACTGTCTCTCTCCATCTCCGTCTTTCTCTTCCTCTCCCACTCATAATCACATCAAAGAGAAGCAGATGCTGACACAATGAGAGGGCTGGAAGTGAATCAGTCATTATTCCTCTGTTCCGCTGCACACACGTACACGAGAGAAGCCTTACTCACAGCTAGGTGCAGTTTTTTTTTTTTTTTTTGTATAGCCTCCACAACTTCTCATGGGTGGATTACACAGATGAGTTGCGCATTTCATCAAGGTGAACAGTGTTAACTATCCATTAGCGAAGGGAGGGGAAAACGAGCAGGGAGATAACAGAAACCGGCGCCAAAAGAAGACAAGATGCGAGTAAATGTGAGGAGAACAAGGAACCAAAGGGAGAGTCATCGCGAGTAGGTGTGGTAAACGAGTGGCAAGAGTACAGACGCAGCTTTCACTTGATGTTCATTAAATTTCAGATCTGTGTTTCAGCCTGTTCTCATTCCCAGTGTGTCAAATAGGGCTGCTCGGTCAGTGTGGGCCTAAGCTTCAAACTATGACTAGGCTACCCCTCCAGCAGCATTTCTGCAGGCACCCCTCTAGCGTGATGTTTTGATGTTTTGGGAATGTCAGGTGATGTAATGTCGGGAGGAGGCTGCGGGGGAGTCCAGCACCACCAGAAATTAGCAGTGATTACTTTTTCACGCAGGTATCTAAACTCACATGGTTAACGTACTTATTTTTAGCGCCAAAACCTAAAAAACTAAACTGCAATTATTTTTCAAAGTTGACTACGTGTTTATTATTCACCTCACTGATCTTTATCATGTCGATGAAGGACACCTGACTTTTTCTGGTTGTCCAGAATGTATTACATTAAGTGTCACACAGCAAGCTTTAATTTGAAACTATAAACCAGATCTTGCACATTTATTATTTCTAATTTGACCACTGCAAGCGACAAACTACAGGGGCGTGATGCCACAGAACAAGCTACGATATTTGACAACTTGGAACTCTGAAGGCATTGGTACATTTTACACCTGGTTAGTCACACGGCCTTTTGTATTAAGACCAACAGGAATCAGGCACAACTGTGTGGTTTTCAGTCAAAGAAAGGCGGACTTCAAGAGCGGACCAGTGACTGCACTCTGATCTTTAACTCTAACTTCAGCCAAGAGCAGCAATTAGAGAGGAAAACGAATGCTACAGCCAACCAGTCACAACGTCATTTACAATTAAGTGTTCTTTTGTCCTGTTCTCAGCACATTATTAAACGCACAGTATGTAATTTCTGCCACAGGAGGCCTCTCAATCAAAACAAACAAAGAACATGAGTAGCGTGGGTTGCCTTTATTCTTGAACAACCCTCGTCGCTGATGAAAATGTATCAATTGACTGCGATTATCAACAGAATGGGGGGAAAAAATGACAGTGTTGCTGTAGGAAGACTTCTCTGTGTTGTGTTGCAGGGAACCCGACAGAAGTTGGCATGCTAACCAGCTAGCAGCCGTACTCCTGTGCCAGAGCTTTGAATGCCATCACCACCCTGCTGCTCCGAGCTCCCTGTCTGGACCAATAGATGCACTGCTAATCGAGCTAACTAGCTAACAGCAGCTACAGTTAGAAGTAATTAGCGGTTACTCTAGCAATATTCTACCCTGTGTGTTTTGAGTGTGCATGTCGATGCAGATGCCGCTTTCCCTCAGCAAGGAATAGAAGGAGAGTATGAGGGGGGAAGAAGAAAGTAATCAGGCTCTGCTACCCTCTGTAACCAATAGCCTGCTGCAACAATAGCATTGTATCCCGTCCACAGTGATCGCTGGGCTTCAGTCTTGACAGAAATACTTGTGTTTAGTATAACGTGTATGAAGAGTACAAACAAATCCTTCAATGTAATCTTGAGCATCTGCGTCGGCATTTCTCCGTCCCGAGCCTCTTCATGAGCATGAGTCGAGAAGTCGTGACCTCTCCATCTGTATCTTAGCGCGCAACCATCTCTTAATTAGCTTGATGCAATGCCGACTCGATGGGAGATGCGCAAGCTTGTGATCTCACTGTACTGCATGTGATTTCTTGGTGTGTTGAGAGGGCAATGAAAGATGCCTAATTATGCTGAAATGTTTGCCGAGCACTTCTGCCGCATACCAATGTGTAGCATCATGTATTCTCTACAGGCGAATAATGTGGGGGGAAATCTCCCTCGCACATGACTAGATAATCCGTCAGACGCATAGTGGTCATCTGGACAATTCCCGTTTGTAATTTGATTATGCAAACATCTAATTATGAGTCCTCATGCCGCATGATCTCCCTGAGATCATCGGGACAAGAAGTCAATTTGAGAATGAATCATGTGTTAGAAACAGTAAATGCTTCTTTTTTTTTTTTTATTGCCCACATACAATCCACTGTGTGCTCTGTTCAAAATACCCATGTGTAATGATGCGCTTACCAAATTCATACACACAGCCAGCACACAGGATGTGTACCTACTGCCTCACAACCCAGAGGTGAGCTCCAGCTGTTCCAGCGACACAAAAACACCAAACACTCCGTAACCGCTCTAATGAAAAAACGCTGTAAGGCAAGAAATGAGGCTGCCAACAAAGACGAATGTTTAATGGTCTGCAGAGAGCAGGTGTTAAGAACAGCGGTGATGTCACAAAGCTAAGGAGGGAGGGGGGCAGGTGAGACGGCGCTTGTGTCTCTGCCGGTTAGATAACGGCGTAATCGCCTCGGTCAAGCGTGAACCAGACACTGTGGAGAACTTTGTGTTTAGCTCCCGCACGTTTCACACACTCACAGACTTGACGCCAGTTAGAATCGAAATGAGAAAAATTACATCCAAGGAAGCATGAAAGAAAAAATACTGTCACCAGGAGAGCAGCACGCCACGAAAAACCCAGCGTCACTGTCAAACTCCAACAACACCGCTAAATTAGATGTTTCTCCTTCATAGGTGGTTCGTCAGCTGACAGCAGGCCCACTACTTCCCACCTGACAGAGTAGAAGGGCCGGAGAGGAAGGAGGAATGAAATTGAGCTTCCAACAAATATCGTCGTCTATCTCCGTTGCCCGCCCATCTGTCTTCCTGTCCCTGTCTTTCCTTCAAGGCGCGTGTGTCTTCAGCACTGCCAGGCAAAATCTGCCACCGAGGCTCCTGACTGCGGAGCTTCAGGCGGGTGAGACGGGAGACAGTGAGAGAGACAAGGGCAACGGAGAGGGAGATCGAGTAGAGGGACAAGGAGAGCAAAAGTAAAGGGTTGGATAAAAAAAGAATTCGACATCATTGGTGTGTGTGTGTGTGCGCGCGTGTGAGTGTGTCTACTGTATGTGTGTTGTTGCACGAACCCGTCCCTCCTCTAGGTAGTCTGATGAATCACGAGTCTGATTCAAGAGGAAGCCTTTCAAAGTGTGCGTCAGTGCGCGATCGTTCGTATGAAACACAAACGCGTGTCTATGTGGATTTAAGAGAATCCACATGTGTTTAATGCACTGTAGGAGGGAGGAAAGCATGCTGGGAAAATGCACAACTCAGCTGCTCAACGGTGGCCGGCAGCTTTTTTTTGGACATACAGCGCACACATGCCCACACATCCTCACACATGCTTAGAGTAATCCATCCGGCAGAAATTAGCCATTTTACCTCACACACACGAACACGACGGCTCTTTGGCTTTTTCACGCGTAAACATCTTTTTAGTTTCGATGGCGGCGTGTTTACATTCACGCAGCTAACCGCTTCTGTTTTTTCACTTAAATTCCACTTGCATAAAACTGCTGAAACCATTCATGTCATCAGCAACGTCTGTGAACATAAACTAAATGTTTTCTAGCCTGCAAACCGCCACAGTGCAAGCCTACGTTTCAACCAAACCTGCAGCAGGTGGGTTTAGGTGCTGGACTGAGGGCTGGTGTTGCCACAGTCTCTGTTAGAACATTGTGGATTAGAGGGAGCAGACTTTTGATAATCCCGCCCCCCCTTCTCTCCCTCTTTCTCTCTCTCTGTCTGCCTCTACCTCTCTTGGGTGGTGAGTAGCAAATCTCTGTGGGTTGGGGATGCCGTCAGAATAGTGTCAAGATAATGTCAGGGACGAGGTTTTTCTTTCTCTTTTTTCTTCAGATTTCGTTTTCGGCCCCCGAAGCCCACGGGAGTTAATAAGCTTGCTACATTGACACATGATACATTGATTAGACGACTTTGGAGTCACCAGACGCACTAGTGGTGCCTCGTGTTAGAAAAACAATGCCGTGAAAGTTCTCTCTTGGATGCACCTATGGTGGATATCCCCACACCTTCAGACCCTGTGTCATGCTGACACACCACCACTGAACATAGACTGATCAAACCAACTCAACAGTCAGAATAAATCTTGGCTCAGTACGTTTCTGCAAAGCTACACATGAATTCAAACTGAACATCTCTTTATGTTCCACCATTTGTTAAGGTTGAATTATCTATTTCTTGGTTACCACTTGGTGAGGGTTGAAGAAATAGAAACCAGTTTTGGATGGAGATGATATGAGTTTCAGTGAAAAAAGACATCGGCCTGTTTCCATGCCGTATAACTGTCTGGAAATATCCTTAAAAATATCCACTGGTGCACTTGTGGACCCCGCCTATGGTAGATAAAACATAGAAATACCCTCCAGGTGTCCTTTCTGCATGCTGGTGCCCCACCGCATATAGCTGATCTCCTTTTTTTATACATTTTTTTTCACCCCTGCCCCTCAAACATCCTGAGTCTGCCACTGCACTGGTGTGACTTGAACTGCAGTGGGCCGTTTGGCAGCCTCATTGCATGTAACAACGGCACCACCATCCCCCCAGCACCCACTGACGTTAAACATTATATCCTGGCCACTGGGCCGAACCAGCTGACATCAGACCAACAAGCTAATGACTCTCACCAATGTGTTCTCATCTGTACTACTAATAAAGTTTGGCCTGTTGCCAGTGTCCGCACCGCTACATCGCAGTTAGTGCTTATTGAAATAAGTACAGACAACACAACATTGTGGTAATTTGCACCTCTCTCAACAAGAGGTTAGCGTAGCTCAGAGACGTGATCTATGTTTGTTGCAGCTGAATCAATTATATAACAGAGGGAACTGTGGCCCAGTTTCCGAGTGACATTCTCAAAATAACTACGTATTTGTTTGTGTCAGTCATTTGTGCAAGCTGGGCAATCTCCTTGTACCTGAAAAGATCAAAATGATATTCAAAGATGTTTTATTTTCTCCTGCAGCAACACTGATTTAATTTGTCACTTAGATGATGCTTTCGGTTAATACCATGCAGCTACAGGCAGGGGCTGATGCATCAGTTTGCGATCTAATCTAATACTCGACAAAAGATGCTCGTACTGATCTGACTCTTTTCAGGGAACAGATATGTGCTTACTGCCCTCGTCAACTCATGCATGCAATGGAGAGCTTAGCAGAAGACAAGCGATTCAGAATTCAAAAGAATCGTTCTTGCAGAAGGCTGTGAAATTAAAAGAACAACAACATCGCGTTCATGCCTTCAGGATGTCGTCTGGCCAGTTCGGTGCACAACACATTCACATCTCAATTACTAACGATTTGATGGGAGCTGTTTATGAAAATTAGTTGTACAGTAAGTAAATAATCACCACATTTTGTTTAGATTTTGTGTGCACCTGTTCACGTGTAAATTACAGTGCAGGACACACACATATACACACACACACCCTCACATTCTCACACACACACTCGTCTAAGCTTTTGTCGCCTGGCTGCTGGATTAAGTGTGAGCATTTGTGAAATCGTTTGAACCCCCTGGGGTGCTAAGAGGAGTAAAGATGGTGTGTGTGCGTGTGTGTGTGAGTATACGTATGTGTGTGTTACTGTTGTTATGCAATTTCAGTTTTGTGCACATCTTACAGTACAGTGTATGTCTGCCTGTGTTTGGGCCCGACACTGTGTCTGTGTGGCTCAGCTCTGCTGGGAGCACACACACCAGTAAAACTGCAAAACAAAAAAAAACATACTGGAAAATGAAAAAGAAGAACAAGTGAAGTTTCCTTTGGCTTGTTTTAAAAGAGGATGCACAGCGATCGATATTATTATTGACCGAGGGGAGAGGTAGCATTTGTTTGACTATCGATTCCTTCAAGCCAACAGCTTATTTCTACATTTCAGACCGCATGACTCCAGACTGTGAGCCCGAGAAGCTGACTCAGCATCGCGGAGCATGAAAGAATCTGAATGGGCCGAACGTAAACGTCTCCTTTTTTTCTTAGGTGTGAATGAAGGTACACGCATTTATACACACTGTCAAGGTTTCGTCAGTTTGTACTGGAAGCAACGTCTGAGTGCAGATGTGTGTGTGTGTGTGCAGGCTGCAGGTTAGGGCGAGAGATGTGTTTCTAATCTTTAATCCCCTGGAATAAACTGGAATTATTCTGCTTTAAGTACACCTGTCCGCCAGTCGGTCCGTCTGTCTGTCTGTATGCCTCATTGGTGGACAAATACTATCCATATTTACAAATGCCAGACGACACTACACTTTCGCTACATCCATGGCCACTGGGTAACTTCGAGATCGAGATTATAATAGTAAAAGCAGAGTGAGGTCTTTTGGCACAACTTCACCCAAAGTGAGGGGAAGAAACTCAAAGAAAACTATTTGTAGACAAACAGCATTTAAGTAGGGCAGAAAAAACAAATCAAAACAAAGACTACACACACATATCAGCCATGGGACACCTACAGTAGAAAGGTAGGTTCAGTGCCAAGAAAAAGCACCAAAAAAAACAGTAAATAAGAAACTTTTTTCCCTTTGCTACGGAAATATTTAAAAGTCATTTGTAGTGACTTTCATGCTGACCTTGACGAAGGCCACAAGCCAAAACAGGTTGGACTTAAAATAAAGCCGAGGCTTATACGCAGGGCTCGTCCAATCAGTCTCTCTCTATCGCCCCACACAGTATTTTCCCTCTTTTATACCCTTGTGTTGTACTGTTTCTTTTATTCAGTGCTTGTTTTTTCAGCGTCCCAGCAATGCCTCTGATCTTTACTTTCAGTCGGCCTCCAAAAGTGTGCTTGTACGCTCAGATTTGCCTCCTCGTTCACCCTCTTCTCTCTGCGTCTTCCTCTTTCTCCCAGTTTATTATTTTTAAGTGACTTATGTGACCTGCAAGCAAAGCGAAATTCAGATTGAATAGAGACGACTGCCTGAATGGGTGAGTGACTGATGGATGAGAAAGGGAGACAGAAAAAGACTCTACTTTGGGATACAGTCGCTCAGGGGAAGATAAAGCTCTCAGAATTCTGAAGGGGCTTCCAGGACTTCCTGCTCCGTTTGTTGTCTCTGTCTCTCATCCAAATGTGAGCGTTCCAAGGTATAAATATGTTTCTTACAGGATAAACAACATCGGCGTGAATGGAAATGTGTAAAACTGCTAAATACGGATTTGGGGTAGTGCTGTGTTACGACGTGATGACAGATTTAATGTCGTAGTAAGTATCCATCCCAAGACGACAACAAACAGGAACGCTCGAGTAAAACGGTATCCGTAACAATTTCTCTAATGAGTGGTTCATTTTTTTCTTATGGGCGACCACTACAATAGGTTTACGTGCTTCAATGATCAAAAAAACACATCAGGTTCCCCCCCCGCCGTCTGAAACGCTGTGTTTAGGCTCACAATTCACGGAATCAAAGAGACTTTTCAGGAGCAGTGTTTTCTGTGGGACAAAGGAGCTTCTGTTGGTGCGGACTTTGACCTTTTTAAACTTTCAAGGTCTTTTACCTGCTTGTGAACGTGCAGCATATGAAACACTGAGGGAAAGGGAAATAGCATATTAGGCCTCCTTTAAGATCCTTAACGACACATATTCCTTCTTTTAATCCTCATTAATAATGTTTTGTATATGTGTCGCATCTACGATCCCCTCCGCAAGCACTGGGAGGTAACAGGCATGACTTGAAACTGACTTTAGCCCAGTGTGTGAAAAAAAAAAAACGCTGCTCCCTCATTCATCTGTTGGCTCAACAGTTGTGCCAACGCACATGGCTCCAGCAAGAGAAAAACTACAGGTTCGTCCAGAAAATTCACCCTGGCTCGACTGTTGCAATGCAGCGGTGTACTTCTACTGTTGTGACACAGAAGATAGCGGCTGTGAAATCCAGCCGTGTTATTGGCCCCTGGTCACACACATGGCTCGATCATCATCTTCATTGCCTTGGCCATTTTATTATCTCAGATACTGTTTTGTTTTTCCGAACTCTAAAAGAGCCCCTCTCAAAAAAAAGAAAAATAAACATAAATTCAGGCTGATTCTGGACAGATTTTGCAGGCCGAAGCAATAAAACAGTCTGTTTCTGTAGGCCATGGCACAAATTAGAAAAAACAGATGCTTCAGAAGAAACATACCGCCACGTACTCATCCAACTAAACCGTGCCTAGACATACAGGCACACACACACTGGCACACATGAAGGGGGGGAAGGAGCAGAGATACTGTCTCTCCTCGTGAAGCTGCAGATGCAGAGTGGGTGACAAAGCTAAAATATTTATACCCAGATCCTCGCAGTCTGTGCCGGGAGAGGGGGAGAGAACGGTGGATAAAGAGGAGGAAAGAGGGAGAGATTCAAGACGAGAGGCAGGCCACAAGAAGGAGGGTGAAGGAAAGTGTGTGTGTGTGTGTGTGTGTGTGTGTGTGTGTGTGTGTGTGTGTGTGCGCGCGTGTGTGTGTGTGTGTGTGTGAGTAAGAGGAAAAGCAGAGTGATAACAACTGAGAGGGGGAGAGAGAGATGAGATGAGTGTGCAGCACAGATGCCAAATGAATCTAGGGCAGTTCAGAAAAAAAACAAGGCATTATTCCAAAATCCACTTTGGACGTGTGTGCAAGTATGTGTGCGTAATTGTATTTCTATATTTGTGTGTGTGTGTGTGTGTGTGTGTGTGGATGCGTGTGTGTGCACATGTGTGTGCGTGCGTGAGTGTGTGCGATGTACAGGCAATGTGTAAGCATCGGTCTAATCTGAATGTAATGTGCCCAAGGCTGAATTTTTGAGAAGAGATACCACAACTTTCTTTTTTTTTTTTTTTTTTTAAAAACTCAATCTTCAAGCTTTTTATTCTTCACCCTTTAACAATTACAGTGCTCTCTGCATCACACCCACTCCTCTTCCAGCATGTTCTGCGTCTCTCTCTCTCTCTCTCTGTCTCTCTCTCTCTCTGTCTCTCTCTCCCTCTTCTCTCTCGTCCCTCTCTGTCTGCCTCTCTCACATATCCATCCATCCATCTATTATCTATGACTGCTCATCCTTTGGAAGGTCGCTAAGACATTTTTTTTTTCTTCGGCGAATTCAGACACTGGAGGATTGTTTGTGTGAGCATGGGTGCGGGTTAACAGGGGCGGTGGGTTGGCACAAAGCAAGAATGACGACAGATGGTGTCCTTACTTAACACACATACAGTAAACACACACACATACACACACTAAACACTGACTAAACAGATACGCCCTCACACAGAGAAAGAGTAGTGCATGTCACGGCTCATATCGTACACACAGCCACACATGCAGGTTTCATCAGAGGGTTTGTTGACTCCACTGAGCCCCTCATTTTAAAGAAAAATGTGTTGTTTTTTTATGTGAAATGATTCAGTTTGAATTATTGCACTCACAATTCAGTCCCAAATTGATTCCAAATGAAATAAGCTGCTGCCACTTTTATCAGCGATTCTTTTTGTGTGCGGAAATGTTACCCTTCAGGAATGTTTTGTACTCATTACCGCCAAATACATCTCGAAATGACTGCAGCTACTTTCAAACTGCACACTCCCACACGTTTATCTCAGATTTGTTTGTCTTTCCCTCAGTCAGATGTAGATACTGGTTGAGACTTATTAGTGCACGGAACACGAGTGGATCAATTTGTCCTGGTGCATGGCGTGCTGCAGTAAGAGCCTGAAAATAGCACCCCTATAACAGTAACCAGCTGCATATTGTGTGAGTCACGTCAAGCACTTTTTTCCTCGGGAGATTATTAAATCCCAAAAATGTGTCCAACACTGGGCTTCACTGGAGATCAAACAAGTTGGACGAATGTTTTTTCTTTATGGTGTCACACAGGCCCTCAACTACCAAACAGTAAATGATCGCAACACAGAGTTGCATCTCCATTTAGATGAAGACCGAAATGATATTAACTAATAGGAATGGATTCTTTTCTTAATATGGTTCAGAATCTTGATACTTACATGAAGTTTTATTTTACCACCTGTATATCTGAGCAGTATTTCCGTTTGATGTAACAGCAAAACATGGCATCCCAAATGTATCATCATCAAGCTTCAATGAAATGTTGATACAAAGCGATATGGATTCTTTCAAACACAAGAAACATATGAAGAAAAATTGGCATGTATTACAGGGAGGGAGAGTGGGAGCCAAGTATTTCATGCCAATATACACTCTGAAAAAAGTTTTTTTTTAAATGTTATATTCTGGCAGCTGGGTTGCCACGTATCAAATCAGACCATGGTACAGTAGCTTACCAGCAACACAGGACACAGCTTGTAATAGTGGTCATTTTCAGCTCTGTCAGTCCTTCAGCAATATTCACCACGAGGGACAAGCTTTGCCGACTCAACAGCTGAAGTCAAGAAATGTGACGCCGTACTACAAACCAGCACAGACATGACAATTGCCAGTATAAGCCAGGATGATCACAGCACACACATTACAAACACTAGTTTTACTCACAAAACGTAACATTTGCGTTTTGGAACAAAAAATGGCAGATTTAACAAACTGCTTAGGACACTGCATGACGAGTGTAGCACACGCAACCGTAGTGGGAGCTCATTCCGGTGTCTGTGTGTATGTGTGGATATGTTTCCTCGGGCTGATATAAACATACATACCCTGCAGATATTTGTCAGCAACACTTCTGTCAACAACCTCACGCGCTCGCCTTCCTGTACTGCAGGGTGGCGCGGTGGTCCGTGCGCACGTCCACGCGCTCATACAAGCGCCACTCCAGCATGTCAACACATGAGAACCACCTTCGCCTCAAACAGACGCGCTCCACTGCATCCTCCCCTTTCTGCTCAACAGCTTTTTCCCGTCAAAAACATTTTGTCAGTGTCGGGTCACATTGCGCCACTTTGTCACTTCAATTACAGTCATAAAGTGCTGAGCTGTGAATCTATTAAGACGAGAGAAGGACTGTGATAGCATCAGATGATTGGTCTCTACATGAAGGCTGCTCAGGGTTCATTTAACAGAGGTATATTGATTCTAGTAATTTCCTAGAGCTGGCTACGAACCCCCACATTGTTTACTGCCTACGGTATGGCTTATGGATCTACATGCACCTTTAAAGGCAAAGAAAAAGAGTATGCCGATGCAGCTGACTTATTCAATTAAGTAGAACGAGGCACTGTTTGTGAAGCCAGGCTTGATTGAGGTAGCACATGGGTTACGCTGATTTTTACAGATTTTAGGTTGGTGTTGTGAGATGTAAGATTGTAGTTGAAAACACTCAAAAACGCTGAACAAAGGTGTTGCAACGATTATGAATAGTGTTGCAGATATATCTAATGAAATTAGCATGCTAACCAGCTAGCCCCAGACTGTCCAAGACCAATGTTCCTGTGCTAGATGTCATCACCAACACTTCACTGGTGCTCCACACTCCCAGTCTTGACAGCTGAGCTAGTTAGCTAAGAGCAGCGATAGCGACCGCACTCTGGTGATAAGCCCCCGATTTGTTTTGAGTATGAATTCGTCGAGTAGACAATTCTTACATATTGCACCTTTAAATAATTCCCCTTTCACACTGGACAAAAAACCCCAAACCCCTGCTACAGTCTTGTAATTGTCTTCAGTGGGAAAGAGTAGAATCTGCATCCATTCCCAGGTCAAATGACTCTGCAGTAGTCCGGAGTTCATTGCCAGTATTTAGAAACAGGACATCCGGGTGGACATGCAAATTCTTGGCCCCTTTTCTGGAGCCATGCTATGACACACTTTGAAGTTTCAGTGGTTGGCGCATAAATAGTTTTCCATCCATCTCATCCAGTTGCTCACTGTGCTCAAACATTGTCAGTGTTGTCAATGGACAGAGGAAAAAGATATTTTAAAAATGAACCACCGTAACATTGTCACTCGACTCCATGCCAGTTCTACTGTCCCCTGTCTTGCGGCGCTTTTGTGACGTCAAAACCAAAACATCAGAAAACAACAAAGAACAGAAACAGAAAGACAAACTCATCATCTAGCAATGGGAGAGGAGTCAGTTTTATAAAAAAAAAAAAGTTTGTACAAAAATCTGCATATAAGCTCTAATTATGGTTTTTTTTTCATCATTTTTCATCTCTTTTATGTTTCCTCCTCTTTAATCCCTCCATTACTCCTCCCGTTCCCCTCCAGCCCTCTGTTGGTACGCACACTCTGCAATCCTTTGACATCTTATCCCTCCTCTGAACGTAAAACAGCCATCCCCTCCCCCACACCAACACTTTTCATGCCCCGCAAACGTACGTAGCTCATATACTGCATCTGAATCTCTCAAAGCAGCTGATGCATTCGTGAAACCCCGTCAGCGCACCGCTTGTCTACCATATCTCTCGGTCTCTCGCCCGAGGGGACCTCCCACAGGTTCCTGGCAGTGAGGGAGTGACGGTTGTTGTGAAACATGACTGTCGTATTGATTGCACGGAGCACTGCAACAGCTGGTAGGCTCAAAGAGAGCACGCTGCGCTACGGCCAAGAATGTGATGTGGAGGAGTGAGCGAGTGTGAACGTTTCCCAAGGGTTATCCCTCTCAGGATCTTTGCATAATCCTTCCTGATGGATACAGAGATCGATTCAGAGGGTGTGGCTGGGAGAGGGAGGCCAGGAGGAGGCGGGCCGGAGCGATGACAGTTCCTCTGAGGCCCCAGAATGTGGGATCAGAGCGCACGGCGTGGGGTTCTTATGGAGTATATAGGTTTCTCATCCGTAACAGACTTTGATAAGCCCATACTATGCTTTCACTTACAGTGTGCATGGATGAAAAGGAAAAGAGGATGAATAAAACATGAGCTTAGATAAAGGCCCAATAATGAGGTTCGTTAAAGGCCTAATCAGCATGTTATGAACATAGTAAATTGTATGTATATTTGCATCATTCATCAAAGGTTAATATGAAAAGAAATGTAATTACATGACTTTCACAGCACTGGTGAAAGTTGTTGTCTTCAGTTTACCACTGTTTGTCACCGTCCTCTCCCCGACACCGTTTGAAAGTCAGATGAAGTTTTTTAGTTGTTTTACTATGTGAAAATATACACAAAATGTTTGGGCACCGCAAAACTTTCCCTGACTCACCATCCGTGTGAGCGCTGGCAGAAAATGGCAGAATCTTCATGTCTGTGAGAACAGTATCTGCAGCATGGAGTTCAACAAAGTCCCCCACTGACAGATAATTAGCTTGTGGTTAGTGAGAGAGATAATGAATGGCTCAGTCAGTCAGTCAGTCAAACAGTCACCCTCCCAGTCATCTGCTTGGCATTGCTGTCGATTAGCTCTGTGCCGTCTCACGGGAATCGCACATAAAAACAAGTATACCTAAGTGGGTGTGACATCCTTGTAAAGGTTAAATGTGTGAGATTTTGAACATGAACGTAGCAGGAAGCAATGATTGTGTATGCTACGTAATGGTGAATGAAGTCACACCTTCTGTGATGTGTTGCAAACTGAACCTCTCTGGTGATTTTTTTTTTTTTTTTTAACAGCCAGGCTTAGCCATGCATCCATGCTAGTTCGTGATGCTGGACGCTATAACCCAAAGCAACGGTGTTTGACAACCTGTGAATGAGACTCGTTGATCAAACTTCAGCAGAATCTCCCTTCCTCCAACTTCAGTCAGCGACAAAACATCATCCCAATCTCCCTGTCTGCTCCGCATGCACTGTAGCGGCATTCCACTGCACATCCACCGCCGCATCCAGTTAACCAGTATCTGAGTGAAAGGTGAATTAATTGGGTCAGAGGAGCCTTAAG